>NC_045166.1:13112980-13130480 GCF_900700415.2 Clupea harengus
GCAAAGATGTTGCTCTTAAAAGTGCCTCCCACAGCCATTAATGGTAACTATTGCCTGCCTTACACTCCATGTCTCTCCACACAGCCACCTAGTCTGTCCCAGCACCACATTCACCGACACACACACAGACACAGACATACACACACAACCACCCACACACACGTGTCTCCATGTTACCCAAACAACACTGCTAGGCAACAGAGTGTAAAGTTCCTGAAAAGTTTCTGACTTCTGACTGCAACATACAGACACACACAGACACACACAGACACACAGACACACACACATAGATCTCTCTCTGCTCAATTGCAGTTAAGCTTCTCCCCAGACTGTGATGTGTGTGTTATCTCTGCTCTGAAGTGTCTCCATCCATCTTCTGCCTTCCTGTCGCTCTGGCAGGCATTCCATCAATCACACCATCACCTCATCACTCTCGCCTCTCCTCTTCTCCATCAGTTCACACACCTTTTTCTTCATCGCTCATCAATCACTAGGTCCTCTCTCATCTCTCTGTCCATGTCTCTCAGTCTATCTTAGTTCTCTCTATCGCTGATTCTCTAACTTTTCCTTTGTCATCTTTCTGTCTCTCTCTATCACACTCTAGTTCTTATCAGCTCAACACAAGAGGTCTCAGGTCACACCTCTCTGCTTATCTCGTTCTCTCCATCTCTCATTCTCTCTCCCTAGGTCACCCCCCCCCCCCCCCCCTTCCTCTCTCATTCTTCCCATGTCATCCTTCCAGCAGCAGCTATCAGAAGGCCAGAGGGCACGGCTTCAAACTGACAAGGGGAAAGTGAGAAGGATGTGCAAACAGATTCTGTGTAATCAGCTGTTCCGTCTCCAACAGATCCGATTCCCTTTTTGAAGGCATCCATCCACTCACCCAAGCTTGCCTCACTGCCGTATGGAGTGGCCATGGCTGCCATATTACACAGAGGGCCAGGAGAGTGAGGCAAGGCAGTTTATAGGTAGCTTATAGGTAGCTCCTGTCCTCTGGACTCTTCCATCCCATGATACACACACACACACACACAATCTCTCCTAAACTCTTTACCCTGACCTGACACACTCCCATCTCCCTCTCTGTCCTCACATTCTCTTTTCCTATGAACCCTGACTGAACACACACACACACACACACACACACACACGCTCTCTCCTATCCTACTAACCCTGACCTGACACACTCCCATCTCTCCCTGAACGCCTGTGGCCTCTGGCCTCTTCCATCCCATGTCAAGCACAGGCCTCGGCCCAGGAGTGCAACAGAGCTGACGACTAAAATAAAACAGAAACACACACACACACACAGGACAGGTTACAGCACTTTCCACTCCACCGCTGAGTCTCTCTGTCTCTGTCTCTGTCTCTGTCTCTGTCTCTGTGTGTGTCTCTCTCTCTCTCTCTCTCTCTCTCTCCCCCACTTTTCTCTTTTTCTCTTCCTCTCCCCACACCTCTGTCCCCTCCTCTCTCTGTCTCCTGCCCCCCCCCCTCTTCTCTCTCTCTTAATCCCTTTCCCAACCTCTCTCTATCATCTACCCCTCCCCCCATCTCTCTCTTATCTATCTATCTCTCCCTCCCTACTTCTCCTCTCTCCATCTCCATATCCCCTGTCTCTGGCTAACTTACTCTCTGCTACTGAGGGGCTCAAAGCTCTAATTGCTCCTGATTGAGGTTCCAAAATTAGTGCCTTTAACTTGAGGTGAACCCACTGGGGATCTGTCACAGAAAAGTATGTGTGTGTGTGTGTGTGTGTGTGTGTGTGTGTGTGTGTGTGTGTGTGTGTGTGCTGCCTATGTCACAGGAAAGTATGTGTGTGTGTGTGTGTGTGTGTGTGTGTGTGAGAGAGAGAGAGTTCCTCTAAAAAACCTCAGAAGATAGACATACTCTACTATAATGTGTGTGTGTGTGTGTGTGTGTGTGTGTGTTTGTGTGTTTGTGTGTTTGTGTGTGTGCTGCCTATGTCAGTGTGTGTGTTCTCGTAAGTCTTGAAAATAACTGGTATGCAAGAGTCAACACAACCCAATAACCCTTCCAGTGATTCCATCCATCTACTGGTGTAAAGACGATATAGAGAGAGAGAGAGAGAGAGAGAGAGAGAGAGAGAGAGAGAGAGAGAGAGAGAGAGGAGAGAGAGAGAGACAGATAGGATTTGGAATGACAGCGAAAGAGAGATAAAAGAGAGAAGGAGACACATGTGGAGAAAAACTCCCCACCTCCCAGACATGACAGCAGTGCTTTCAGAATGACCTAAGCCACAGCGAGAACATTATTACTGCTACTTTCCACCGTGTGTTTACGAAGAAGACAGAGAGAGCTGACAAATTCCAGTGCAGGGAAAAACTAGCATGGATGCCAGACGAACTTAGCCACGCCCACACATTTTTTGGTCGGGAAGTTCGGTCTGGTGTCGCTCCGTTGGGGAGAAATTATCTCCTCACAAAAATCTGTGAGGAGATAGATAGACCAATCAAATTGTCAGGGCGGGCTTTATACGATGATGGACAGATGATCAACCCTAACGTAATCAACCACGTCACCAAGAGCTTTTGGGGTGAATTCGTTTTCAACAAACATGGCTGCCGTTGGAGAGCTGAAATGTGGAAATTCGAGTCTGTTTTAGAAGACATTGACAGCACATTCATTTTGAAAGAGGAACAGAGAAACGCGATCAAGGCATTATGGCAAATATGTTTTTGCCGTCCTTCCTACGGGATCCGGTAAAAGTTTAATGTATCAGCTGGCCCCATGGTCTACGTTATGGTCATACTACGTCGCTCTGATTGGTTCTAGATATATCCAATTGAGCGAAGAGGCATTTTTTTTCCTGGTTCGGTTGAAACACGCCCCATAATCACAGTCCAACGGAGCGGTATCAGACTCATATTCTGACTAGAATTATGAGTATGACATCGTCAGGCTAGGGAAAAACACCATGTCCTCTACACTCCTGTTTCATTCTGACGCATGTAAATCCTCTAGTAAAATCCAAATCAAAGTCAGTAATGTGGATGACAGAGGACAGTCTCAGCTAAACACAAAGCCTCATTAATCTGCCTCTATAACAGCAGCATATGATGTGACTGTGCTGTGGTTTTGAGTTTGAGATATATTCTAACCCCGGTCAATGTCTTGTCTCATGCTACTCTCTTTCTCTCTCTCTAACACACACACAAGCACACTCACACGCACACGCACACGCACACACACACGGCTCACTATCTGGGTGAAGAATTGGACCAAAGGGGTCTTTGTGTCGTCACCCATTTAATTTCTACTCAACTATCCTCCTTTACGACAGGAGTTTCAGGGAGGATCGGCTACTCTCCAATGTCTTTTTGTGCCCGCAGTTTATTGCATCAAGTGCAACATTTTATTACACTGGAGTACTGTAGCTTGCGTGTCCTCAGGGAGGATTTCAGCGGTAATTGAGTTCATCTCTGAAATGCGGTTTGCTGATCCGGCCCAGATCCACTCAGCACAGTCAGCTTCCAACGGAGTGGCCTGGCCGAGTTAAAAGGCAATCAGAGAGTTATCTAACAGCCCCAACCAAAAAAGTCATTATTCAAACGTTTAAAAGGAGGTTGGCGCCACTGATTTGGCAACTTTAACTAATGTAAATTTCTCTGTCCTGTTGATGGAACCTTCTTCCCATCTATCTATCCATGCTCTAAATACACCTGATTAAAATCAGTTTAATTATAATGATCTTGATTATCTGAATCAAGTGTGTTTCCGTTAATCAAGAGCACTGATGAGTTGACTCAGGTATGCAGAGGAGGGAGAGATGGAAAACAGATTGGACACATATACATCTCTCAAAAAAAAAATATATATACGTATATATTAGTGCTCTCAGTTTAACGCGTTATTAACGGCGTTAACGCAAACCCATTTTAACGCCGTTCATTTTTTGGCCTCGCAAACTGTGTAGTAGGCTAGCGTTACGGTTTGAGTGAATGGTGAGCGCGATACGGCGAATTGGATGATAAAAAGCTTCTGAATGGAAAGTTTACTTTTAAAAGTTGTGTTGTGCAAAAGAAGCGAGCTTCACTGTTGTCTGAAAATGGCAGGCAGCTGGCTGAAAGCAAAGAAGTAGTAGGCTTACCTTTTATTGGTAACCTAACTGTTACGGTTCATTGTTTCTGAAATAAGAGGCCTGACTGCTATGTTCCCAGCAAACTTGAAAAAAAGAAAATATTAAGCCATGGTTTAACTGCACTATAGGCTGAGTCCTTGTTTACCTGAAATGTGCACTTTATAATTTTATTTTGTACTGCCCTGTTTGGCAATGTTGGTTTTCAATAAAATAAAACATTTGCTTAAAGCAAGCCAATCCACTTTTCCATGTTGATACGGGCATTAAAATAAAAATAAAATGATGGAAAAAATAAATAAACGAAGGGACATTTAGAATAGATACAAATTTGCGATTAATCGCGATTCATTTTGAGTTAACTATGACATAAATGCGATTAATCGCGATTAAATATTTTAATCGTTTGACAGCACTAGTATATATATATATTGCTAAACTGGGACTATCAGACATGGCATGTACTCACAGTGGAGAGGAGTGTGAATATGATGATGCTGGCCTGAGGCAGAACCAGAACAAAGGCCAAGCTGATGTTGACGATCTCGTCTGAGCGCTTTTAATGGCCAAGGCCCTCAGGCACACACCACTGGTTAATTGTTAAAGATGCAGTCTGCTGTATTGTGTTGTCAAAAACTAAAATCACTTTGTGTCCAATAATGAGGCCGTAAAGCTAAGAGGCAGTTTCTAAAAAAAGGCATCTACCTGATGGCAAACGTACATCACATAGCATTTGGACTGTGGTCAATTTCCCCTATCCCTGAGACACCTACATCAACAAATACAATGTTGAGGACACAGAAGATACCGCTGGTACTGGTACTGTTAACTATAGTCTTCCCAGTTGCTAAGATACAGTCAGACTCGGTCATGGGTCACTTGACGCTAGACAGTGTGGGATCTCCCTTCACATGTAAAGATGAAACTGTGATTCATGGTTTCATGAATGTTTGTTGATATTTCAGCTCAACAGCCAATCTACACTCCGTTTGAGTTTATTTGAACGCAAACACTGATCAGACAGCTAGAAGACCATGAGGAATAAATCACAGAATTTGACAAAAAGTATATGGGACTAGACTAGAATCGGAGACTGTACCTTTAAATGGCTGTGAACTACATCACTCAATTGCAGAAATGAAATCATCTCCTTTCATATACACAATGCATGTTAACTGTAACTACACATCTCAACTGCAAGAATAATCTAAAACCCATCTGATTGGTCTGAAATATGGCTTTGAGGTTTTAGCTTGCCGTAAAACACACGTGTTGCTATTGGGGAGGATGGTACAACAGCCATCACTTAATCTAAGATCTCAAGCAAGGACCAACATGCATCTGAGGCAGTGGACCTATGGTATAGTTTAACAATGTCAAAGTGAATTTAAAAAACTGAAGTAGGTGCCAGGTCTCCTCTACACAAACAGATCAATGCTAAAACACCAACGAAGAGAGACTGATAATTAAATAAATTAAAGAAAGAAAGAAATCATTATGAAGCTGTCAAAACGTGCTGCACCTATGATGTTTTAGTCAACACTACACGTAATTAGTATATAAATATTAGTGCTTAGTTATTACATATAAACAACTAATAAGACCTACTCTGGTTAGGCATAAGACATTATAGAGTGAAATGTGGTTCACTCCAGAGGTGCTGTCACACATTTCATCATGAGAAACACAGATGTGGAAAACATGGTCTAGTCACCAGGATTATAGTTTCATTAATATAGTATCATTATTAGTCTGGCTGTTATTATTAGGGATTATGGGGAATGATATGAGGGCTAATCTACAAAATAAATACCCAAACTAGCAATCAATCTGGAGGGCTTTACCATGCTAAACCCACCAGCTGACTGTACATCCTCCTGTTTATGACATGACTACCGGTATGTACAAAAAATGACAATAATCCAGACCAAACATTGATTTGGAATAACTTTATTACTGATAATGATAAAACACTTGGAACTGGCAAGCATAAGTGGTCAGTTACACAGATCAGCAGCCATTATGCAAAAATTACTGACTGCTCTATGCTTTGACCAATAAGTATGAAGTATTATACAGACCCACGTATTGATACAATGCCATTAGTTTCCATAGGGATTTAGTATGACTGTGTGATCATATCTCTATGGTATGTGTATGCGCGTCTCTATATCACACACACACACACACACACACACACACACACACACACACACACACACACACACACACACACACACACACACACACACACACACACACACAAATCTATTCAGGCTCATCAGAGGGTAAATGTTTTGCCCTGACAGCCTGTGCTTGGGCTTCGCTCCTTTCAGTCCATCTCCAAGATGAAAAGAGAAAAATGAACGAAAAATGGCTGAAGACAGAAAAGAGCACAGAAAGAAAAGAAAAAGAGAGAGAGAGAGAGAGAGAGAGAGAGAGAGAGAGAGAGAGAGACGAACGCTCATCTCCATGGTAACCTCAAGTTTTTCTTGGTGCGCTTTAATCGGGTTCATTATCTGTGGGCGCATCACCATGGAGACGGTCCAAGCCAGACGAGCCAGCTGTGGGTTCGACAGACAAAGTGAAAGCAACACCTCATACACACACACACAGACACACACAGACACACACACACAAACACACAAACACACACACACACACACACAGACACACACTTACCGCCCCTGCACGACAACATCATTTCTAATTACTCTGCCATTAGCTAAAGACAGGGGCCTTCATCGTCAAATACACACACACACAAGGCAGGCAGACCAGCTGTCTTGGAACTACCGAGGCACTGCTAACCACTGAGCTCCAGCACATACTCTCACACACACACACACACACTGACACACAAATACCACTACACCTGCCACTGAAGACAATGTACTGGGGTCAAACCCCATTAGACAACAGGATCCAAATCACCCACAATCCTCTGACTCCCAGGGAGAAAAAGTGTCACATGCCTCCGTGTCCCTGTCTCTCTCTGAATCCCTGGCACGCGCCGTGGGTTGGCAGCTCCAGGCTGTAATCAGGTTGTCTCTGTCAGAGCGACCCAGAGGAGAGTGACTATTCTGGGCCTGAGGGGGCAGGCGAGCCCAAGGCTTCAGCGCAGGCCTCCATTACTGTCACCCCATTCAGGGCTATTAACACAACTATTGAAGAAAAGAGACACACATTGAGAGAGAGAGAGAGAGAGAGAGAGAATATGTGTGTGTGTGTGTGTGTGTATATGTGTGTGCTTTCAGTGGCTGTCATTGTTGCTGTGGGGATGAACCTACCAATTATCTGGTTGATTAAAAAGCTTAATGTATGTGTGTGTGTGTGTGTGTGTGTGTGTGTGTGTGTGTGTGTGTGTGTGTGTGTGTGTGTGTGTGTGTGTGTATGCAAGCATGCTCACATTTGTGTGTACATATTGGAAGGAACGTTATGTGATGTGTGCTCAACACTCTAAAACAAAACCATTTCTTTCTTTCTCTCTCTCTCTGTCTGCCTTTCTCTATCTCCCTCCTACCATCTCAGCGTGATGTGGAGCAGTAGCACAGATTTGGACAAACAAACAGGACAGGTTGTGCCACCCAACAATATTTAACAATATGAACACCTTAAATTCAGCACCTCAATACCCACCCCTACACCCACTCCAACACAACTTCATCTACGGCCGACAGTGACCAACACTCCAGACCTGATACTGTGTGACTCCGATAGATATATAAACGTTTCCTGCCATTCCAGTACCTTCTACTACCGCCGACAGTGACCAACACTCCAGACCCGATACTGTGTGCGCCAGTTATCTGTGTTTTAGGAGTGCTTGGACAGAGGGGGGGTTGGTTTGGCAAACTCCTGTTGAATCTTTAACATATGTGAGCACTGACTCTATTTCAAAGGAGCCTCTTCTCCTACAACTGACAACAACCAACACTACAAACCAGGGGTGCCTTTCCTGAAACCACATGGTAACTAAAAGAGAGGCTGATGATGGTTAATGATAGTTGCTGACGTAACAACACTTTTGAGAAACTCTTCACTGACATATTTGTTTTACAACATATTTGAATATTTAGCTGATGCTTTTTGCGCCTAACCATCCAAACCAATAACGATGGTGTTGTTAGCACCTTACTCTACCAGTTGAGCAACAGGAACTTATTTAACGGCAGTCATTGCACTATGAGGGAGATGTACCCCTGTCTGATTCACTTGTGCTGTGTGGCTCAGAGATCATAATGTGTTTGCAGAGAGACAGAGGGGAGGGAGATGTTGGCAAACCCCTCTGAAACTTCAAACAGCCCCGTTACCTAATTATGGAACTACTGGCACTGTGCCTTCAGCTCAGCCGCTTAATATGTGCAATTGAGGTGACAACCTTTTGTGAACAATGAGATCCATCTCACCTTGGCAACAAATACTTATGCTTAGCTCAGCACACATACGCATTATGATGTAATTTAGCAGGTTGAGCGGGAAGTGACATCATGTGTCATTTTTATGTGTCTGTTAACAATGTACGATCATGTGAGGAAGAGTGTAGGGAATTAATAGATAACTAGTCGGTCCCTAGTCACAAAGAGAAAGTGAGACATATGGATGTGTGTGTGTTTGTGACTTCAGTTTGAAAACAGAGAGAGAGAGGGAGAGAAAGATAACTTTGATGGCCACTATACATGTGACAAGTTTACCTGAGATGAAAAGTGACTGTGCAGTTTTTGTTCCTATCTGATGCCCCTCCCATGTTCATGTCTGAATGACATTCTGTTCACAGCTGTGTCAGAGTTATGAAAACACACACACACACACACACACACACACACCAACAGGCCAGCACACACACACATACACACACTCTCCCTCTCTCTCACACTCACACACATACACTTTCTCATTTTCTCTCTCTCTCTTTCACACACACACCATCATTTAGCCTTAACCACACATACACAACTCAATCCATGTTCAAAATAATCTGCTGCAATCATCTCTCATACTCAACCAAGAAAATTAAGTAGGTTTTACGGTAGATTTGAACTTTTCTTTACAGACGATGTCAGATAAGGCGATGTCGGTCTGTGACGAGTAAAGTTAATATTGTACTTTGCTGACTATAAAACATATTTGACGTGTATCTCATTGGTGGTTATAAAACGTAAACGCACATACTGTGGGGAAAGCGTGACTTCATAATCAAGGCGCGCGAGTTGGCTTTATTTGAACTGCACGAGCCCTGTTGGTTGTGCGCTCGGGCTGAACAGCAGAGGTGAGGCGCGCGAGTGGGAGCTCTTCGAGACTTTGGCATAAGCCTGCGAACGCGATTCAACCAGTAGGAATGTAGACTAATGCGACGAATGACTGCACGGCGTTCTTATGCCTTTCCATTGTACATTTCTTCTTCTTCCTTCTCTTATTTTTTCTGCTCTCGCTTTCAGTGTGTTCCTCAAGCCCTCCCCCTTTTTCACACTGGCGTAGTGCCTGATAACATGACCTACATTTCGTTGTTAATTATCCCCGCTAACGTGATCACAACACCACACCGAAACACTCAGTGGCTCGCTGGTCATGTCGGCAGAGGGTTTAAGTATACATTTAAATGGAAAACCAAATATGGCCTAAACATATACAACGATTAGATGTGTTAACGAACCTTTATACAAACCACACACATGCGTTTTCTTGTTATGGGACTGCGGAACTCGTGACATTTCGAGAATGGAATTCTGCCATCCATCCATACATCCCTCCCTCAGCTGTAATCGACTGTGGACGACCGATGCAAATCTGCTCAATCACGTAAAACATCTAACCAAACTTCCTATACACTCTCCCACACACAAGGAGACACCTGATGCATGTTGCCAGCCAGGTGACTTTTAACGTTGAGGTAGATCGTTTCAGTCAGGTAAGACATCTTACCTGCTATGTCCCATAGCTGCAGTCTCACCAGCGTTTTACTGTCCCAGTTTATTACTTTTAGTGCGAAGTCCACGCCAATGGTTGCCCGGTAGTGTTGGGAGAAAAGTTGGTGGACGTACCGCTTGATGATGCTGGTTTTCCCCACCCCCAGTTCGCCTATCACCAACACTTTAAACAAATACTCCTTGCATTCCGTTACTGAACCTCCGGCCATGGCACACAGCAATTCCGGGTGACAGTTGAGGGGTAAAAGGTTTCACAAACTTTCAAACTTTCAAAAGTTCCGCTACTTCCTCTTTTCTGTTTTTAGTGAGAGATATAGCTTTAGCGATGGCAGTGGCCCGTCGGGTTGGAGGTATTGGAACAGAAAGCACTGTGCCCCAATCCTCTCCTCCTACCCAACAACCACCTGATAAGTCACAGGACCGGAAATGTCTCGTGTCGGATACATTTTCTTTCTTTCGTTCACTCCCCCCCTCCCGTCCTCTCAGCAGCTGTAGGCGCACGAGGGGAGCCGTCTACTGTAGGCGACGCACTCACGAGACACGGCATGCTGAGCGAAAGGATCACTGAAGCCTGACAGCCCAGTTGATCCTCGAGATAGACCAAAGCATTTATCTTCAATATATCTTCAAATAACTCAAAGCTAACTATCAATAAACCTATCTATCAAGCAAACCATCAGTTGTCGAATTAAGTAAAATGACCATTAACAGGACAATGATTAACTATAAAACAATTTATTTTACAGCATCAGATTGTCTTCTCAAAAACGAATCCCTGTCCAGAATGACAATGCAGTGATTACTTTTATTACCTCAGGTACACCGAATAATTTAACCCCACTAAAATACAGTAACATAAACATTTTCATAGTATAACAACTATAATAGCTTATTACATGAATGTTTCTTAATAACCCGAAAGGCTGCGTCCTAGCACTTCTATAAATCCTAATTCAGTAAACTAGTACAGATTTTTTAAATTACAGAATCAAGCGTGATTTACCGTAGACGCAACATTTCACCACTAGAAGCAACTAGCCCATTTTAATTCATAAACATTTCAGAAAGAAAGCACAGCTTAATTGATTTCCGCAACTCTACCAGCACCAAAGGCAAAAAAAAAAAAAAAACATGTATAAATATGTAACATTCTAATCATATTGTACAAACATTTATGGTACAAACTGACCATCGGTGCAGAAAAGGCGCAAGGCTGAACGGTATACAAACGTCCGAAACGAACAGAATGGACAGAGAATATTACACTGGCACAAAACAAAAGACAGTTCTTTCAAACTGAGTTTCTTTCATTGAGTCCTGATCAAACTGTGGAACAAATGAGTTAACAGTACAATCAAGTCCCTTTCACTGAAATACCACTTATGGAAAGGGGATATGGGGTAGAGGGTGAGCATGTGCAAGAGAGTACTAGTGAGTGTGCGTTTATACCTGTGTGTGTGTGTGTGTGTGACAGCATGTCAGTATAAACTGGCTGTGTGTGTTTTGCAGTAAGGTGTAAGGCAGTCAGCCCAAGCAGGGAAAAAAAAAGGGGTGACCTTTGAACTCTGGAAATTCAAAAGTGAAGACAGTCATTGAACAGAGCTGTAGAGGTTAAGACCGTATTCCGTCTTGTTATCATTATATCTCTCTTCCACTTTATTCCTCAAGTCTGTACTTTTGAGTCTTTTTTCAACAAGATGTGTCATCCCTCTGTTTTGATTTATCCCTCAGTTATAACATACACTACACTTGGCAAGCAACCAAAAGGATATCGCAAGATGAATTATTCAGTTCAGTAGATGAATGCCGTGTTAATGGGTTTATAATCGATCAGCAAATGCTTGTGACTCTCAAAGTGTCGAGGAGCTGTGCCTACAGTTAATCTGAGCGATGGTGCCAGGGAGCAGGACCTCGGAGGAGCAGAGGTCGTTTCCGTGGGAGACGGGCGACCCTGGCGTTGAGATGTCTCTGAATGGAGAGGGCGGGGTCAGCAGACTCATCTTGCTCTGAGTCTCTGCCTCTTCCTCCTCAGACAGGAAGTCCTCCATGAGGTCAAACGCCCCACCGTCCAAAACCCCACCCTCGTCCATAAACAGAGGCAGCTGATTGGTCAGCGACTGCTCGTCAGAGGTGACTACCAACAGGTGATCCGTGGGAACATTAGTACTCAGCGTGTCCAGTGATCCCCCCTGCTGCCCGTCACTGGTACGCTCCTCTGTCTTAACAGACAAATCAGAGAGTGTCCCTCCTTCCTCTCGGGTCATGCCAATTGTGTGATGGGGGTGCGATGCTATCATCCCCAGGTCCTCCTGTGAGGTCTTGTGTTCTTGCTGCGGGTTGGAAGCAGGGGTGCGTGGGGGCGTTTGGGAGCTAGTTAGGGGTCGGATGATTGCTGTCTGGCTTGGGGGGGGCGTTGGTCTCGTCACACACACAGACTGGCGGGGCGGCGGCGTCCGCTGGGGGGTCGTCTGTGGTCTGCCACCTGAGTCAGACCAGCACACAGACTTTCCATTAGAACTACGAATGAGACAGAGACCCCAGGTTACTCTCCGACAAAACAAACAAACAAACAAACAAGCATCATCAACATCGTTTTAATCACTAGTGTCACTAGTCCAATCAGGGTCATTAATCATTAGTGTAGTCACAGGCATAGAGGGGCTCACACAACATGTTGATTGTGATGATGACTTATTAATTATATGATGCGTTAATAGCCTCTAAAATGAAATAAAAAGATTTTCAGTCAGATTTTTGTTTAAATGGCATTGTACGACAGAGTCAGTGAGAAAGTCACTGGGTAGTGACTCTGTCAGACCCTTTTTATCAAAGAGGATCGCTAGTTATCTTTGACTGGATCAGAGGATCGAGGACCAAATTAACTTACTTGAACTGAATTAAACAGCACTGAATTTGAACTGAAGTGAACTGAAAACAACTCCATTCAGTGCAATTCACTTTAACTTAATTCAGCCAGTACTCAAGTAGCACTGACTGTCGTGTAAGTGTGACACAGTGGTCACTCATTGTGTTAGAGTGAGAGGCAGAGAGTGTCATAAAGACATAACGAGTATGTTCAAGGTGGCGACATTAACAGGCAACTTGTATGGTGAGCCCCTCTCAGTATATATTGAGGAGAAGGATATGTTAGAGGTTAATTAGGCAAAAGGCATTCAGATCAAGTCAATTGTGTTAAAGTGTGTGTATGTGTCTGTGTGTGTGCTTGTGTCTGTACAGTATGTGTATGTGTGAGTGTGAGTGTGTGTGTGTGTGTGTGTGTGAGTGTGTGTGTATGTGTGTGTATATCTGTACTAATGTGTATATGTTGGCTGAGTGTGTGTGTGTGTGTGTGTGTTAAAGAGAGTAGCATGAAACAAGACATTGACCCGGGTTAAAATATATCTCAAACTCAAAACCACAGCACAATCACATCCTCTGCTGCTGTTATAGAGGCAGGTTAAGAGTGACCATCATCCAGTTGGGCCAATGAGGCTTTGTGTTTAGCTGAGACTGTCCTCTGTCATCCACATTACTGACTTTGATTTGGAGGGGATATTTCACACAGTAACACAGTAACACTCTCACTGCCTAATACTAAAGAAGGACTGGAGGATTTACATGCGTCAGAATGAAACAGGAGTGTAGAGGACATGGTGTTTTTCCCTGCACTGGAATCATTTTCAGTTCTCTCTGTCTTCGCATGGTAGAGATGTCTCTGTGTGTGTGTGTGTGTGTGTGTGTGTGTGTGTGCGTGTGTCTGTCTGACTGTCAGTGTGGCTTTAATGAGATTTAAGGATCCAAAACTGTCCTTATGAAATACAGGCTTTAGCTCAACCTCATAACACACACATGCACACATGCACAAAAGCACACACACACACACACACACACACACACACACACACACACACACACACACACACACACACACACACACACACACACACACACACACACACACACACACACACACACACACACACACACACACACACACACACACACACACACACGCACACACTCGAATGACTGAAAAGGATGTTGGGATTCTCTGTTTTGCTCTGCTTCCTCAACAGTAACAATGTTGTTGTTGTTGTGGCTTAGGTCTTTGTGAAAGCACTGCTGTCTTGTCTGGGAGGTGGGGAGTTTTTCTCCACATGTGTCTCTCTCTCTATCTCTTGTCTCTTTCCATTCTTTCTTTCTTTCTCTCTTTTACCTCTCTTTCGCTTTCATTCCAAATCCTATCTGTCTCTGTCTCTCTCCTCTCTCTCTCTCTCTCTCTACTCTCTGTCGTCTTCACACCAGTAGATGGATGTAATCACTGGAAGGGTTATTGGGTTGTGTTGACTCTTGCACACCAGTTCTTTTCAAGACACTGACATGAACACACACACACACTGACATAGGCAGCACACACACACACACACACACACACACACACACACACACACACACACACACACACACACACACACACACACACACACACACACACACACACACACACACACACACACACACACACACACACACACACACACACATTCTTTTCTGTGACAGATCCACAGTGGGTTCACTTCAAGTTAAAGGCGCTAATTTTGGAACCTCAATCAGGAGCAATTAGAGCTCTGAGCCCCTCAGTAGCAGAGAGGAAGTTAGCCAGAGACAGGGGATACGGAGACGGAGAGCTCCAGCTGCTGCCTCTATGGTTCGTCAAGCTGCCGTATTCACTTAAATATTTAACCAAACGCCAGTTGCTCATGGATAAACATCACACAGCAAATGTACACAGAAAAAAGCCTCAAGACTGAGTTACGGTCTTGGAAATTATATCAAGATGGCCTTATTTGATAATGAAAATTCCCTCCTAAAGGGCAGATTGGAAAAATGGCATACCTGAGTATTACAGTAATAATTTTAATTAGCTGTGATTTTAATTAGCTGTCACTGACCTCCTTTTTCAAGGCACCATTTAAAAAAGGCAGCGGCTATATAACCAGGTTCTGGTATGGTAATGTGAGTGACTTTACAATGGCCATTGAACAAAATACAAATTAACATTGGTTATTGATTATTAGTTATTGATTAACAGGTGTAACGTAACGTTGGTTGCTTTACATTGGTTAATTGGTTGACCCAGATGTAAAGTAGCAGTGGTTAGTTCACAGTGGCTACTGAATTAATTGCTGTTAAAGTATAATTTGTGCTGTTTGGCTGGCTGCTGGCAGAATAGCGTAAGTTTCTGTTTAATAAGGTGCAGGGGAAATCATGCATTTGAAGTTTGGCCAGTAAAGTGACTGTTTGAATACAGTTAAAAGTCATGTGTATGAGACCAATGTTTTTTTTAAAAGGACAGTAAAACCTGTCAACGATGAGCAAACACTATTTAAGTAAATACGGTAATGTTTGTGCAGCATTAGTGGATTAGTATGGTCATCATTGTCAAGACTTACGTATTTTCATGCACTTATCCTTTATACCAGCTTATGATGTCTAATGAAGCCTTATAAACATCATATGTCTCTCTCCCTGCTTTTGTTCACTCCCAGCCCATCCTACACACTGAAATTAAATCTGCTAAAATATGTCAGGCATTTCCAGAGACAGCCATAATAAGTCCAGAGAACACATGCTTTGGCTTTCTCGTGATTGGGTTACGGAGAGAGAAAACAGACGAAGAGAACTGAGAAAAAAAGAAAGGAAACGAAAGACAGAAAGAAAGAAAAGCGTGAGAGAGAAGAAATGAAATGCAGAAAGAGAGGAGAGAGGGAGCGTAGTCTTCTTCTCAGAACACACAACTCCAGACACACTCCATTGGCAGCAAGGAGAGAAACATGGAAGAGTGATGGTCAGAGATCAGACTTAAAAACACACATCGCACATGAACACACATACACACTCATGGCAGAGTGATGGTCAGAGATCAGTCTTCAACACACACATTGCACATAAACACACATACACACCTTAAACACACACATCATACGCGAACACAGATACACACTCATGGCAGAATGATGGTCAGAGATCAGACTTAAACACACACATCGCACATGAACACACATACACACCTTAAACACACACATCGTACATGAACACAGATACACACTCATGGCAGAGTGATGGTCAGAGATCAGACTTAAACACACACATCGCACATGAACACACATACACACCTTAAACACACACATCGTACATGAACACAGATACACACTCATGGCAGAAAGATGGTCAGAGATCAGACTTAAACACACACATCGTACGTGAACACACATACACACCTTAAACATACACATTGTACGCGAACACACATGCACACTCACCCCTTAAACACTCACACATTCACACACTCTCACCCCCTAAACACTCACACATACACACTCTCCTCTTAAACACTCGTACATGCACAGAACACACATGCACACTCACCCCGTAAACACTCACACACACAGAGAGACACTCACCACCCAAACACTCACACATGCACAGAGACACAAACACACACAAATGCATATATGCATGAACATATGTACACACACGCACACACCAGCCTTCTCAATGAACATGCACAATCTTCTAACCCTAGTTCTTAGATAAGGAAGTCATTTTCCATCTGTGAGTACTTCCAGGTGAAGTACTCTTTTTGTGAGTTTGTGTTCTTGTGGGTTGAAATGCATTTGGAACAAAGAAGCTGACCTTTCGCCGCTTTCACTTAACTGTCTGCATTAACTATTACCATGCACCTCCCTGCCCCTTCATAGTGCTACCCAAACCCTGCCCCTCCCAGTCAATGATTGGATAAGGTGTCTGCCGATCACTCACTTTCCACTACCGGGATTGGCTGTGGTCGCAGGAGCAGCAGCGGCAGTGTTGTTGTTGTTCTTCTTCCGTCGGAATATGTTGAGGAGGCTGTTGCTACGGCGACAAGTGGCCTTGCCGTCGCCCACGTGCATGCGCACCACGTCGGAGGTGGTGAACGCGCTGCGGACGTTCCGCTCGGGCTTGACGATGATGATGTATATCTTCGGCGTGAACATGCAGCCCAGCGCCACGGTGACACTCAGGCTGACGGAGAAGGAGGTGGTGATGATCTTGTAGTTGGAGCCAAAGTAGATGGGCACGAAGGCCAGCCAGATGATGCAGGTGGTGTACATGGTGAAGGCGATGTACTTGGCCTCGTTGAAGTTAGCCGGCACGTTGCGCGTCTTGAAGGCGTAGTACGTGCAGCTGAGGATGAGCAGGCCGTTGTATCCGAGCGGCGCCACCACCCCGACGTTGGACGTGTTGCAGATGAGGAACACCTCGCGGATGGACGGGTAGGACTTGACTGGCAAAGGGGGTTCCAGCACGATCAGGGTGATCTCCAGGATGAGCTGCAGACTGATGAGCATAAACGCGATGACCATCTGGGCCCAGGCGCTCATGAAGCGCGGCTTCTTGGTGCAGATCTTCTTCTTGCTGCCGGCCAGGATGCGGG
>NC_045166.1:13135480-13137980 GCF_900700415.2 Clupea harengus
TGAGTTTAGTGCTTATTTATTTATTCACTGCCATTTGCAGTTTTCATATAGGCTAGTGTTTTTATTTTTGTTAGGATATCACGATGGCTCGGTCTCGGAATCATGACTATAAATGTTAAACATAATTGTTAATGATACAAATATTCTCCTATTTATTATTATTATAATTATTTAAATCCGAGGATGTCTGTAGAAACACGCAATCAACAACAATTTATCTTCCTTGGCTAAAGTAGCTAGCATAGCATAGGCAATTGAAATGAATAGGGTAGCTAGCATAGCATTGGCCATTGCGTAGCTAGTTGTAATCTGTCATTCTCTCCAGGTCTTGGCGTTATTTGTGAGAATACAGCCTAATTGGTTTATGCTATGCGGGCTTTGGCCAATGACAGGCTGTCATTTTTCTGACTGAGATCAAATGCAACAGGTCAAGTGTTTTGTGTTTTGCGTAGCAAAAAAACGGAGACAAACGCTTGTGAACCGATTCATAACTTTTAAATCGGGCAAAGACCGGTTCATGTCATTTTAATACCGATACGGGACTTCACGCATCGATGTAGTCGTATCTTACACGCTAAAAATGGATATTGATACGTATCGGTTATTTTTTACACCCCTATTAACAAGTCAGTTGAGTATTGAGCCGTATAATTTAGCAGAAATACAAAAAAATACAAAAAACGATTGTTTAAAAGGCAGGCGATCGACACAATTTCTCAACGAAAAAGTAAAGGTCCTGGTATTAGCCAGTCAAACGGAGTAAAGTACCCACTTCCAGTTTCAATACGGATCCCACCGGAAATACGTTATCTCTACCTACAGGGTACTCATAATCTGTCAAATTTATTATAGGGTACTCATAATCTGTCAAATTTATTATAGGATTCTCATAATCTGTCAAGTTTATTATAGGGTACTCATAATCTGACATGTTTATTATAGGGTACTCATAATCTGTCAAGGATAACAATCCAAAAACCTTTGAATAAGTTAATTCCCTCTGTCTCTCTCTCTCTGTCTGAGATTTACACTGTAAATAATGATAAGTAAATACAAGTACCAAAAATCTTTCCCCATTTAAATGATGCTAAATACCTCTAGGCCTGAAAAGTCTTCTGTTTCCCTCTAAAACCCTGCTCTTAAGTCTAAGCATTTGCATAAATTGAGTAAATCTGAGGATAGCTACTGGTAAACAAGCAAATGTCATTCAGTCGAGATAAAAACAGCACGAACAAAAAACAAACAAACAAACAAACAAACCCCATTTAGATGGTGCTCCTACAGTGAGCTTAAGTGAGAACACTGGCATTCAGCTGTGAAATGTTGCACAAAGTCATTGTTGAAAGTCAAAGTCATCAGAACGGATTGAGAACCATAAATACATGGTAGAAATTGTGGAGCAGCCAAAGGAGCCAAAGGAACTGAATGACTTTGAGGGCCTTAATTTCATTGATGGGCAGTGCAGCTGGCAACACGCAAATTCCGCCTCGCATGACCTCTATCTTATTTAATACATTTCATGACATGAGCTTTAAGATTTAAAGTGCAAACATGGGTGGATCAGCGCAGGGCAGCGCACAGACATGGGAGTTCCATGTATAATTAAGTTCTTTCATATTATGAAACAGGAACACAGGAACCTCCGTCTGGTGTAAACCGCTCCGTTCTCGACTGGAAATTAGTTGTTTGCTCTATTGTAGAACAAGCACTGAGCTCTGTGTGAATGTTTATAAGGTATGGTGGAATCATTGTGATGGGCTGATAAAGACTGACTTCAGTGCCACATCCACTAATAACTCAATCCATTTCTGCTTGATAGCGATACCGGCTTGGTGTCAATGGAATATTCTCACTGTACGGTGGCCTATTCTCACTGTACGCTTGCCTATTCTCACTGTACGCTTGCCGATGCACACAGCCCGTTCGCGGTGCTCATT
This sequence comes from Clupea harengus, assembly GCF_900700415.2. NCBI lineage: Eukaryota > Metazoa > Chordata > Actinopteri > Clupeiformes > Clupeidae > Clupea > Clupea harengus. The sequence goes on from NC_045166.1 coordinate 13,137,418, forward strand.
GCCCTATGACATTAGGGTCCTGAGACGGTAAGTGCCGGAATTCACTCTTTGCTCGTCCTATTCTGTGGCATTGGCTTTGGTTGCTTCTGTCCACAGGCTCTGGACTCCCACTTTTCCATAACCTTTTCGCCATTATTGAGACGTCAATCATATTAACAGAGAGGCAAACATTGACAAATAGACCCATAACAGGTTTTACTGATGGATTGGAAGATAGTTAAATAGACAGATTAATAGATAAATTGATGAATTGGTAGTCAGTAGTAACCAGTCATGCTCACATATGCATACGCACATATTCACACATTCACTCTATCTCTTTCTCTTTCTCTGTCTCTCTCTCTCTCTCTCTCTCACACACACACATACGTGTGCACACACACCACACACACATACATTCATATATATATATATATATATATATATATATACTGTATATACTGTATACATATATACACTGAAATGGGCACTCTCTATTTTAAAACCCAGATTGAGCCTTCAGGATTGACACTGTCTACACACACCATCCCATAATAGTTTAATTAATCACATTGAATTTACAA
>NC_045166.1:13147980-13172980 GCF_900700415.2 Clupea harengus
CCAACAACATGTCAATCAATGCCAGCTGACAATCAACATCATGTGTCAATCAAAGGCAGCTGTCGGACAAAAGGCTTCGGGCTAAACCCGCAGGAGCCTCCAAAAACATAGCGTCGCTAAATTTAACAAATGCAGCCTGACCTCAGATTCATAACACACCAAGGTTTATACATAGAACGAATTAAAGACAGAGATGGATGGGAGATGGACAGAGAGAGAGAGAGAGTTAGACAGGCAGACAGGCAGAGAGACAGAGGGAGAGAGAGAAAGAAAGAAAGACACTCAGACAGAGACTCAATGATAGAGAAACTGATAGAAACAGACGAACAGACAGAGAAAGATGAGAAGACCAACAGAGACAGAGAGAGAGAGAGGAAGAGGAAGAGGAAGAGGGACAGAGATAGAGCAGGGACCTATTCATTCCCTCATTTAATCATATGGAAGAAATTATTAATTAAGGTGTGCTCAAATACCACAGGAGATGGAGTTTGGCTTGTTATATTTGAATGCAATGGAATTAGCATTAAATTAAACATTAACAAGGGACATGAGAGTTGAGCGAGAGTGCGTGAGAGAGAGGAACTGGGAGAGAGACGGAGAGAGTGAAAGAGTGAAATAGCAGGAGAGATAGAGAGAGAGAGAGAGAGAGAGAGAGATTTGTCCATTAATTACTTCCTTATACGACATCTGACTCTATTTATCAGCAGTGGTTCATCAGCAGTGGTTGCCTGCTATGTACTGCACTGTGGTTCTACTGCAGTGTGTGTGTGTGTGTGTGTGTGTGTGTGTGTGTGATGACTTTTTCTTCTTCAGCTTGAGCAGCAGATGGCTGTTTTTATATAATGATGTACTCAGGGACTCTTTCAATAAAAACTCACTCGTTAATGGTGGCTGTGTTGGCAGAGCTGGTTAATGTCATTCCTGTTTCTCTGCCTCTCTCTTGCTTTTCTCTCTCTCTCTCTCTCTCTCTCTCTCTCTCTCGAAGTCTTTGTCTCACTCACTCTCTATCTCATTCTTACTTTCTTTCGGTCTCTATCTATTTTGCTGTGTAAATGTGTGTGTGTGTGTGTGTGTGTGTATGTGTGTGTGTGTGTGTGTGTGTGCGCGTGCTTGTATGTGCTTACCGCCCAGCCCATTATTCCCAGTGTGGGTAGAATGTATGGGATTCCCACTGATGCATGCACACACATTCAGGAAAACACACATACACACACACACACACACACACACACAGAAACATACACACACATTAGCCTTCTGCAGACACACACTGTAACCTCTGGTGTGATGCTGATTCCTTGGGTCGATAGCACTATTATTGCAGTGATGGAATCTTGAGTGAACTGAAGCTCAGTGTCATTCTGTAGTCAGTCTCCCCAGCACTGAATATTCACTGATGGTTTCACCTCTGAGACTCTGATGACCAACAGGATGGCCATTTGTTTTACACAATAAGCGCTTTACATCCTAATGATAATGGTGTCTTGTAAAGGTTCATGCATGTTTTTATGGTAGTTTTTGTACACCACTGCATTTTCTTCATGACACCCAAGGGCCATTCCAGAAAGATTTCCACTCATGTAGACATGCAAATTACAGTTAGTCAAATAGTTGAGCCATTAGCAACTTTGACCCAAATACATCAATATTGATATTAGCCTCAAGGGAAAAAAACACATCTATACATGTACACACACACACTGATGTGCACACACCCACATGTAATGAGCTCAGTCACAAGCTAATGATCCCAAGTACAGCTCAGTAAAACCTTCATGTTACCATGGCTTCAGGGGAAGTCTCTCTTTCAGTCCATCTCTCTCTCTCTCTCTCTCTCTCACACACACTCTTTCTCTCTCTCTCTCTCTCTCTCTCTCTCACACACACACACACTCTTTCTCTCTCTCTCTCTCTCTCACACACACACACACACACACTCTCTCTCTCTCTCTTTCTTTCTCTTGCTCTCTCTCTCTCTCACACACACACACTCTTTCTCTCTCTCTCTCTCTCTCTCTCTCTCTCTCTGAGTAGGTATGTGTGTGCACTTGCACAGTTTAACCCACAGCACTAATCTGCCATTTGCTCATGCTCAATGATCTCATGCTCATTTGGTCCATGATTGCCTGATTGTGGGAATAAGTGATGTTTCACATTTCCCTGACTGAATGAAAGCTGAGCTATCATACTGGCTTTATTCTTACTGTGTGTGTGTGTATGTGTGTGTGTGTCTGTGTGTGTGTCTGTGTGTCTGTGTGTGTGTGTGATAAGCATTTGTGTCTACAGGTGTGTAATACATATTTTGTGTCCATCAATGTATCCATGTGAACAACAAGCATGTGGAAAAGCTTTGTGTGCACATCCAGACACAGTATGCTGGAGCTTTAGTATGATGTTGACCTGTACGTGTGTGTGTGTGTGTGTGTGTGTGTGTGTGTGTGTGTGTGTGTGTGTGTGTGTGTGTGTGTGTGTGATATGTTCACCTGTGTGTGCATCAGGGGTTGCTTACCTTCGGTGTGCACGGCCGACACATAGGTCCAGTTGTAGCGCTTGACTATATCCAGCATGGCACGGGCCTGGAGCACGTCAGAGGGCACGACCCGCAGGAAGTACTTAAAGAGTGCCTTATCGCTCAGGTCAGTGCTGGTGGCGCTGTAGGCGATCTGCGGGATGTTGAAGAGCTGCAGGAGGTTCTGCACCTGGATGGCCACCGAGCTGGAGCCCGGGCCGATCACCCCAGCGATGGGCCTCTTCTTCTCAGCGTTTCCTGCACCTGCACCTCCGCCTCCAGCTCCAGGTCCGTCCACACACAACTTGACCGGCACTCCTCCTGCCTGCTGCTGTTGGAGCTGGAGCAGCTGGTCGTCCTCTCGGATGGAGATGAGCGAGTCGCGGATGAACTCGATGCTCTGCTCGAGCGCCACGGACGAATGCCAGCAGGAGTCGCGGATCTCGCAGCCCAGCGTGATGTTGGGCAGCAGCGCCGGGTCGGCGTTGATGCGGTCCAGGGCGTGGAACATTGCCTCCACGCGCTGGATGCCGTACTGCTCGCGCACCTCGCCGCACTGGCGCTCCGCCACGGCATCCGCCGACGGCTGGTGGTGCACGGAGAAGAGCGCACCGATGATCACGTCACCGTCCATGCGCGCCACTGAGCGGGCCACCGCACGCGGCACGGCCGCCGAGCGCTCCCGCACGCCAGACGCCGCCGATGAGGGCAGCAGTCCACCGAGGAAGAGGAGGACTAGGAGGAAGAAGTGGGGGGAGGAGAAGAAGAGGGCGGCCGAGGAGAGACTGGCAGCGGAGACCCGTGCCCGGGCAGCAGGGCTGGCACAGTGGGCACGTGCTGGGAAGGGCAGCATGGTGAAACGCAAGCTGGCAACCCAGGGTCTGGCATGGGCAGGGGTGCTACCAGAGGGAGCCTGCCGAGGGGCTCTGGTCTGATGGGCGAAGGCGGAGGAATCAGCACGGACAGACTTGGGGTACTGGGCAGAGTTGGGGGAGGTGGGGTTCGGGGAGGTGGGGGTGGGGGCAGGCAGTGGAGAGCGGGTTGGCATCTTTAGGCATGCCATGTTGCACCTTGCGTGTGTGGTGCCAGCTGTGCGGCCATCGCCGGCAGCCCGCTCGTGCCAACGGGGGGGGGGGGGGGAGGGAGAATGATCAGCGGCACGCGGCGGTAGCACAAAGAGGAAGAAGAGGAGGAAAAGGAAGAAGCAGAGCGTGGCTTAACATGGAGACCATGACTCAACTCGACTGGAATGCATCCACCACTGGCACCTGCAGAGAGGAAAAGAGAGAACAGAGGGAAAACTTACAAATAGACACACACACACACACACACACACACACACACACACACACACACACACACAGCTTACATTTCTCTTATTTCATTCCAGTGGCTTGAATATCCATTGCCATCTAAAACAGATTATTTCCTCACACAACAATGCTCCTTAAAAACAAATTCAGTGACAATAGAAAGCAGTTTCACACGTCCCTATCTCCGTCCTTGCGCGAGTCTAGTCTGAAGGGTTACATGACCGGAGAGGCAGCAGAAAACAAAGTCGCCTGCCTGGTTCGCGCTCCAGCACACACACCGCGCTCTGGGCATTGTTTTCATGTGCTGGTCTGTTGCCATGTGAATGCTCTTGTCCGGAAACCTCTGCAAGTGAGCCTAACTTGTGCATGTGATGCCGAGGTTAAACGGAGTGAATTTGAAACGAGTCACTGAGTGGCGTACCCCCGTTGCGTGAAGAACCGTCGAGACACCCCGGAGGACGTTTCAGTACCGTGGACAGCGAATAGCCCCCCTACCATTCCAGTCTCTCCTTCCCCGCTACGCAGCCTCGGTGATTTGCAAGTGTGTGTCCGGCGCTCTAAGTTTAGTGGTCAAACAATGCCGGAGCAACGTCGTCAGACATGAATACTACATGACTCACGTTTGTGAACGATGTACACCCCACGTTTGTCCAAGTGGCAGGGAATAACCCGCCGAGGACAACCGCGCGGTCTAACAGCTCCCAAAAAGGCTTGTGCACCACGGTTCTCGTTGCTCAGACACGGTTATCTCGTCTGAGGAGTCCAATTACCACGTTACCTGGACGTGAAGAAAAACTGGCGCACATTACCACCATTCACACTCATGCAGAAAGCTATTGAGGTACATCACTCCAGCAATAGCCTACAACGATCTCGCGCCGGACTTATTCAAATCACCTGCATCTCCGGGATGTAACACATCTGCTCGGACCTGCAGGGGACCATGACTTACAACCGCCACAAAAACTCTTCCAATGTGCTGAAAGAATATAGAATGGAACTAACGTACCTGACTAGTTGAAACATCGCCAACCGCTGCTTTCACGTACTCGTACTCTTCGACAGGCATACTGGAGTTTGAACTAAATCACTCTCTCAATCTCTCGTTCTCTCTCTCTCTCTCTCTCTCTCGTAAGAGCCCCCTCCCCCCTACATCACTCTATCGGGTCACAAAAACTCTTAACAGGCAGATACCCCAACGGATGTGGAGCTCTGCTGGTGAGAATTGTCTATCTAGAGCACAAAGACACACACATCTGTGCACACACACACGCACACATCCACTGAGAGGGTGCGCGGGAGGGAGTAGAGCCAGAGAGCCTGAGGTTCTCACAGCCCGCCGCTTCCTCGCTGGTGGTCGTGCAAGTGACTTCAGCGTTTTGGTCATCAGTTTGTTTTAAACCGGATACAACAGAAAATCGAAACAGCGGAACAGTACACAGAGGGACGCCTGGACTGGAATGTGTTTGAATCCGTCCCATATCACGCTTGTCAAAAACATTTCTTATGAGCAATTCTTGAAGCCGTGCGCTCTTCTATCAGATATAGTAAGAGAAGATGAAGCGACTGAGTTGGAAAATAAAATAAATCGTTTTATGCATCTAACTCGTGAAAGAAATGACAGGACATAAAATCCTTCTCTGAACTGACAGCTGTCACACTGTAGGTCCTAACAGTCAATCTTAACAGAGTAAATAAATCAACATAACTTAATACTCAAACCAAATAAAGTTACTCATTACCATTTATTTAATCCAACTAAAAAAATAATTGTTTAAATGGTAAACTGTTTTGTTAATATCGTTATTGTGTTCATAGTTTTCCCCATGATCCTTTGTAAGAACATTGAAATAATTAAACGTGGGTATTAGTCTTTCCAACCGTCTTCATATGGGTTTAGTTGCATTAGAATACCACTAGACTTCCATAGGTTGTGTCTTTATGCTGTGCTTTGACATCTGTACTTTATTCCCACCACGAATATATCGGGTATTTATAATAAGCAAGTTGTCATTTGGCCATCATGGTGTTCTTCTCTGAAATAATAAACATGCATTTCATATCTGAAGCAGAACATTTTCAGTCTCTTTGTGTTGTGGAATTACAATATTGTCAATGCAGTAACATAAGACCCTGTTCCATGGGTGCCTGTTTGTCAACATGTTTGTTTTACTGAAGGATGTTAATACATTTTTTAGACTGAAAGGGAAGTGCTGTGAATTAACACATTTAGTTCACATGGAAACACAGTCCCACATTATAATTAAATACATTTAATGCAGAATGTTTTTTTCTGTATTTGCAAAGGAACCATTGAATCCTTTATATTGCAGTGGAGAGTTAGGCTGATGAGTTCCTGGTTCTAGGGATTATGGGTAAATGCCCCTTGTTCTAATGTTTCATTCCCTTATAACTGTTAATTCTGGCACCTCAAGATCTGTGCATGCATTGCAAAACAACTGGTTAACTCTTCAGTGGGCTTTTCAGAGTATGGACATTGTTATTATGGAGAGGTCCATTGACAATATTTAAGGGAGCTATCTAACAAATTGTATGATTATCTTGAGCTCTTAATGTAAACCGAATTAGTATGTCATTTAGTATTTATTAGCACACCTATAAATGTACTAACTTTGTCGTCCATCCATGTCTTAACCAACCTGAAGTGAAGAATTATACCTCTGTTTCCATTCTTCCTTTTTTGTCCAAAATTATTGAAAAGGATGTCTTCAAATACATTTCAGATTTCCTGTTTCAGAATCATTTGCTAGACCCTAAGCAGTCTGGTTTTAAGAGGGGTCATTCTACCGAAACTGCTCTTTTATCTGTGACTGAAGCACTGGGAGTAGCAAAAGCCTCTGCTCAGTCATCAATTCTGATTTTACAAGACCTGTCAGCAGCCTTGAACACAGTGAACCACGACATCCTCCTCTCTGCGCTGTCCAAACTGGGAATCCGGGGGCAAAGCACACAGTTGGTTTTAATTGTATCTCAGTGGACGTTCATTCAGTGTGTCTTGGCAGGAACAAGCGTCAAAATCTCACCACCTCTCCATTATTTTACCCCAGGGTTCGGTACTTGGACCCCTCCTGTTTTCTATTTACACCACGTCCTTAGGTGAGATCATCCGTTCCTATGTGTTCTCTTGTCACTTTTAATGCGGTTGATACTCAACTGTACTTTTGAAAACTGAGCTCCAGGTCTTCCCAGCCAATCTGGTTATCCCAAATATGAACATCCAACTTGGTTCATCTTCATTGGCCACAACCTCTTTGATCGACCGAAGAGGACACATGTAACTCCTCTGCCGGTCACCCTTCACTGGCTCCCTGTAGCTGCTAGAATTAAATTGAAATCTCTCACCCTCGCCTAGAGGACAGCCACTGGATCGGCACCTGCCTATTTAAATGCGACGGTTCAGCTCTAATCCTCTTGACCACTTTGCTCCTCTGATGAGCGTCTGTTGTCTTTGCTTCGTAGTCGTAGTCAAGACTCTTTTTGCTCCTGGTGCTTCTGTGGTGGAATGACCTACAAAGTGCTGTCCATTCCAGTGACTGCCTGGGTACATTCAAAAAGCGTTTAAATACTCACCTTTAAAAAAAATAAAAAATAAATGTAATTAGTTAATTTGTTTGAGCCATACTTTATAATCATAGTTTTGGTCATAATATTATTATTATTGTTGTTGTTATAACTGATGGTTCTACTTTAAAATGTAAGTCACTTTGAAGAAAAGCATCTCCTTAATACCTTAACTATAACTACAACGACAACTACAACTACACATATAACTATAACTATAACTATAACTACAACTACACCTATAACTATAATTACACCTATAACTACATCTTCCCAGTTGATAGCAGAAGTTCTATATGCTATCTGCTACTTCCCATTCTTCTGAACAAATTAAACTGAAGTGATATGATTTTTATGATCTAGATACATATAAGGGAGTTGTACTAAATGATGTTGTACTAACATCTCTTTGCAAGGCATGGTGGGACAGTGATTTGCGCTGCGACCCCTCTAAGCGGACGACCAGGGTCCGATTCCCACCTGCAGCAGTGATAAGAGTTGAGACCCCTCTAAGCGGACGACCAGGGTCCGATTCCCAACTGCAGCAGTGATAAGAGTTGAGACCCCTCTAAGCGGACGACCAGGGTCCGATTCCCACCTGCAGCAGTGATAAGAGTTGAGACCCCTCTAAGCGGACGACCAGGGTCCGATTCCCAACTGCAGCAGTGATAAGCGTTGAGACCCCTCTAAGCGGACGACCAGGGTCCGATTCCCAACTGCAGCAACGTGTCACTGTAGGTGGCATTGCATAGAAACGTCTGCTAAATACCTTTACCTTTAAGTGTTACAAATGCTAGATATTTTTGCAAAATACTCCATAGTTTTAAGTACAATGAACAAAATTGAAAAGCTGTTATACAAGCATACTTGAGTTGCTTGTACTCAGAACAAATAATTATCCTTGCTTAAATTGATTGGGTTAATAAATTAAATGGTTTAAGGTAAACAGGTTCCTCAAATATTTTGACTTGATTGAACTTGTTTGGGTTTGTGCGCAATGCCATTGAAATAGAAACAGGGGACAGGATTCATGGCCAAGCACACACTAACATGGCCAGCTTTCTGATAGGTGAAAATTCACCCTAGTTACCTCAGGACTCCGGAGCTGCATATAAGTATATTTATTAGACAAACAACAATTGCAATCGGGCTCACTCCCAGCACAAGGCTGAAAGTGAAGCAATGATAAACACATTGCACAAGGTTTATATAGACAGAAATTGAGCGTTCAGCACGGATAACCACGTGGTGGATTTCTGACGTCCGAGGCTCCCTGTCTTGTAAGGATGGCAGTTTTGCACAAGGTCGGAAGAAGCACAGTTCGACTTCGACCCTTCTTATCACCTCTGGTCTAAACATGCTCTTGTACATTAAGTGGCACCGTATAATCTAAATTACACACACGCAGAAACACAGAAAAGCCATGTTCCTGCTTTCATAAGCACATGATTCATACAAGGAATATATTAATACAAGGCACTTGATTATTGTATTCTTAAGTCATTAACAGTGTTTGGAAATGATCTCCATCACTTTCCATGATAAAGGATGTCCGTTTCATTACATGACACATCCGTGACTGAATTGCTGTCTGGCAGCAGAGTGATGGCTCATTATTCAGTACTGGGATTCCTTTATTCCTCTCGCCTTTCGACTAACAGACGGGGAGATCTGCACTTGTGACGTACAGGATCATACCCGGCTGTGGTGGGCGAGGTGGGGGTGGTGGTATGCGGTACGGAGGAGGGGGGGGGGGGGGGGGGGTCGCTCAGAGGGTTCTAGGTGGGCGTGCGGGGAAACAATAAATACATCGACAACCTGGCGAGAGCGAGGACACGTTTTCCTGACAAGCACCCCGCGGAATGTGTGTGTGTGTGTGAGAGAGAGAAGCATGGAGCGGGGGAGGGAGAGGGAATGCCGCGAGTGAGACGGAGGACAAACCAATGGTGGAAAAAACACCTGATGGTTCTTGACAGTTAGACATCTGCGAGCGGAGAATGAGAATAAGTGTCATGCTCTCCATCTTGCTTTCTCTTCCCCTCCCCCTCACAAAGTCACTCTCTCTGACACACTCACATACACACACACACACACATAGAGATTAGACATGGGTGCCAAAAGACGTTATGTTAATGATAGCCTACAGCATCGCTTCGTTTTAAGTAGTCTTCTTGTCTCAGGGATTTCATGGTTTAGTGGCGCACACGCTTCCACAGATAAGGGCGCGAATTCAAAGTCAGTGATGAATCTTTGACCTTGAGATCGCCAGAACTGAAAGACTGTCGGAATCACAGCGAGACTAGGCGAGAGAGAGCGAACCAAGTAGCCATCAACAGTGCAAGCTCAGTTCAACTCACTGACTGCTTTCAAGCTCTGCTCTGGGAACATCCATAAAACTGGCATATTATCCTTGACAGCACAGACAAATACGACTAAGCTCTACATATTTTCAGAATCTACATGTCTTGAATGGACCGTTATATCCAAGTAAGGCCTAATAGAGTAGGCTCATTGGTACTATTAAAGTCCATTAGTTGCTGTTGAGTAGACCACCAATGAGAGGCCATTTGATGGTGGTCTGTGTTGAAAAAAACACAAAAGGAAATTTTCAGTACAAGACATCTGACTTGAATGCTTTCAGCGCACTGCATTCGAATGTAAACTGAGCGCCATTCACCATTCAGTTCTACTGTGCCATGAAAGTTCGCCCATTAAAGCGTGTCTACACTGCAGCCTGCCGGTGGAATGCTGTTAGTGCACAAAAAAACAATCCAAAATGTGATAGTTGGCTATCGGACAGTTCAAGCGGAAATCGATTGATAATGATTATTCTTTGACCGATTTCCTGTGAAGCGTGAATCTATACGGATGTTAATTGACTGGTTAAGGAAATAATGCGGATGTGTCGCGTCATTATTGAAATCTCCTTTGTTAAAAAAGAAAACGATTTCATTATTTTGTGTAGTGGTCTTGTGGTTATGATCCACACGCACAAATGTTTCTAGCCTATAGATTATGGGGCGCCGTTTGTAAAATGTTGCACGTTCGAAAATCCTGCTCAGTTTTGCTACATTTAGCATTTTCATATGGAACAAAAAGCACGACAATATTCGAATGTCACTTTTTCAAGCATTTAGAGAGAAATTCATGTAAATTCATGCAATAACTTTTCCAAGGATATTTTTTGGCAGTAACACAAAGTTGTTAAATAATATAAATATTTCATCTAAATGTTAATGTTAAATGTTAAATGTAAATGTTAAATATAAATGTAAATGTTAAATGTAAATGTAAATGTTAAATATAAACGTAAATGTTCGATGTTATATATAAATGTTAAATATAAGTGTTAAATGTAAATGTTAAATGTAAATACAAATATCAAATGCTAAATGTAAATGTTAAATGTAAATGTTCAGTCTACATGTCAGACTTGACGACAGAACATTAGAATATTTACGGTAATTCATAGCTTTCAGTAACACTACCAGGGATACCTTGCGGGCAAAATGTGTCGACCAACAGTGGACATCGTCGAGCAGTGCAACCTACTCAATTACGATCGCCATCAAACACAGATCATACCACAATAGCCAGACAGAGATATCTAGAAAAAAATTACATTTTGGGAACCTGTGATCCCTTTACTGCACCCGCTGATATTTGTATTTCTGTAACGTCGTAGAAGTCCCTGCCTGAGCTCCAGTTTGGAGATATTTACATATATCTAATAGAAAATCCGTCCACCTACACACCTCAAAAACTGAAAGCCTACCAAAAGCACAGATAGTAATTTAATTTTCAGAAGGGGATGGGTTAATAACGATGTCGTCTGGAAGGTGAAAACATCTTCATTATCAGAGCAAAGATGATTGCCATTTAATAGCTAGCTACCAGCTAGCGAGCTACATGCTGTTAGCTAGCAACCTTTAGCCTACCCAACACTGTTCTTTATCATTTTACACAATTTCCTGGTTAACACAAGTACAACCACCTGGTCTGGCGAATGACAACTGAAATTATCTTCCCAAGTATTTTCTACTGGCATTGTAGTATTACCAGTTGGATGACAAAATACAGTAGCTTAGCCTAGTTGCTTAGGTACTTGTCGCAATCTCAGAGCAGAAACCGGGTAATCCAATTTTAATCGTGTTGATGCTTTGTTTCTTGACTTTATTTCTTGATCTATTCCCGTTTTAGGTAGTTATTCTGATGAATGAGGCGACCAAAACAGGGTTAATGCTTTTATTGCAAGCTCCAAAAAGAAGGCTAGTTTACTGCCCGCCTGAGAAAAGTTGACCCAGAAGACGTCTACAATCAGCTGGAAACAGCCGGGCTTGTCTCCTCGCCGATTTGAACAGCCAACCGAGCAACAACTGTCTGGCATTTTACTACCTATGTCAGACAATTTTAAAGCGGATATATTAAATAATCTTGGATGAAAGATGGTCAGTTCCAGTATAAATTCCAGTGGTAGACAGCTGTGGAGTGTATTTTCTTGCCCGCAAGCTGGTAATTCTGACGTGACGTGAAAACTATGAAAGCCAATTACCGTAAATATTGTAAGGTTCAGTCTTCAAATCTGACATGTAGACTGAACATTTAACATTTACATTTACATTTAACATTTACATTTACATTTACATTTAACATTTACATTTAACATTTACATTTAACATTTAGCATTTACATTTAACATTTACATTTAACATTTATATATAACATTGAACATTTACGTTTATATTTAACATTTACATTTACATTTAACATTTACATTTATATTTAACATTTACATTTAGATGAAACATTTATATTATTCAACAACTTTGTGTTACTGCCAAAAAATATCCTTGGAAAAGTTATCGCATGAATTTACATGAATTTCTCTCTAAATGCTTGAAAAAGTGACATTCGAATATTGTCCTGCTTTTTGTTCCATATGAAAATGCTAAATGTAGCAAAACTGAGCAGGATTTTCGAACGTGCAACATTTTACAAACGGCGCCCCATAATAGATATACCAACCAGGCACACACACATACACCAGTTACACCCCCCCCCCCCCCCCCCCCCCCACACACACACACTGCACGAAACATTTCAACCAATAAGTGGCACTGAATTTGATATGCTCTTGATTACTTGGATTGGATGCGTTTATTTGTGTTGAATCAGGGAAATGCTGGCAACATGCAGAGCACGATTGAGAACTGCTGGATCATAACGGATACATCTGTGGCCATAGACACCTATTGGTGTATTAGTCAACCTTTAGCATTATGGAGGCGGTGCAGAAGCACACGTTGTCTTTCACCAAAAGTGGTGAAAGCACTGAGACATAACCATGGACGGATTAAGAAACCACGGGCCCCTGGGCCTGGACATGTTAAAGGCCCCCCCCCATTCGCGAAAAAAAAATATTGTGCGCTCGCAAAACACGCACGCACACACAAACACCATTAGGCGTATACATATATTTTACCAACTATGTGTTGGATTTAACGGTCGAATGAGATACTTTGGCTATTGTATTGGGAAAGTAAACAGGTCAAAGTTTACTCCGTAACATCCACCTTCGGTGCACTGCCCTGCTATTGTTTCTGACATTACGTGTGACAGGGCAACAGCCGAGTGATTATTTTCCAAATTGAAACTGATTAAGACCTACCTGAGCAGCATGGGGCAGGAGAGGCTGAATGGGCTGGCTATCCTGTCTATTGAAAGAGCAAATCATGCATTACCACTTTTATGTTTGAAAGGCGTCGTTCGGCAAGTGTACCGTACTGTGCTCAGTCAGCTTGTAGGTCTTGACGTTCAGATTCTGCGCCAAAACGAGCTATATCGTATCGTCTCGTCACATGATCAAATAGAGACTTGACATTGGCGAACAAGATACAAAGTACCCAGCAATCATCATTGCATATCTGTATATGACAAAAATAACTAATTAAATAAGAGATTATTAATTTAATTTAATCGGCTTTTTAATAGTTTCTATAGTGTATGCACGATAAGCATATACTTGTGTTATAGATTGCTACTGACGATTTCCCCCTAATAATTATGAAAACCATGACAGAGACAAGTTTGCCATTTTGAGGGAATATATAGCATAAGGGAAATATGTTTATCCATAAAATAAATGATCCTTGATCACTGTGGCAGTAAACTAACGACATTTTGACCTTCGAAAAAATTTAGAAAGCAGGGTTTGCTTTGCCCACGAACCTTCCACGCTGGCTGCATTGTCTATAGTTACGCCCCTGGTGCACATGCACATTTTCTAACACAGCACAGAAACACTCAATTAAAGCCATTAGCAAATGAACAAAATACACCTTTTTCAACCACAAATAAGAGATACATAACAGCGACTTCATGCAGAGGCTCTGGCTTAGGGGCCCCCTGAGCTCATGGGCCCCTGGGCCTGGGCCCGGTAGGCCCGTTCGTTAATCCATCCCTGGACATAACTATAGGCTCCAACGATTTCTACTTTTATGAAGTACAGACTGTGTGTGTGTGACAGAGAGAGAGAGAGAGTGAGCGAGATAGCGTGTGTGTGTGTGTGTGTGTGTGTGTGTGTGTGTGTGTGTGTGTTTGTGCTTACGCTCAGTGACCGGAGCGCACCGCAGCTTGCCCACGCTCAGACCCATAGCAGATGTGCTTTTCTCCCGCGGCAGGAAGATCGGGTGACGCGTGAGTAAGGGCCCACCACTCCCGACCGCAAATAAACTATTCGGAGTCGAGTAGTCATGACATTTCTGCCGCCTCCGGGCAGCGGTGGCGGTATTGATCCAAATCCAGCGTGACAGCAATGCTGATGGGCCGAGACCGTCACCGAACCGCGTCCCCTCGCCGGGCAGCATTCCTGGGGGCAAGATGCTGATCCTGGTGAAACACACTTATGTAAACGTCATATTTCCATAGTCTTTGAAGCTTTTTCTTTCTGCAAAAATGTCAAACGTTTACCATAACAGCGCACACCTGCTTCTTTTGTCCAAGCACAAACATACAAAACCTGAGATGTCATTGATCCACAGGGAGTCTCTTCTTCAGGAACTCGCCTTGAAGACTGGAGGCTCGCTGAGGAAAATGGATGGGCCCTCTCAGTTCTTGTGATGGGAAGAGATAGCGGCTTTCGCCCCTCATTTGTCAATTCCCGTGCCCAGGGGAACTCACCTTCACTCTGGAGAGTTTGTCAAGCCGAAAACTGCTGGAACTCACTCGTCCATCAAGCTCTCTCTCTCTCACACACACACACACACACACACATTCACAGGCGCGCAAACGCACACAAACACAAACACATTTCTAAATTTCCCTCGGGATTAATAAAGTATCCATCTATCTATCACACACACACACATCTCATCTATATAAGTGGTAAAATTGACGAGTTTCAATTCGTCTTGCTTGGGCACAATTTGATTGTATGGCAATTGTGTTCCCAATGCTTTTTACTGTAGCGAATATCAACAAACAAACCTTTGATGAACTTTAACTTTGTGCTGTTCTCCACACTGCTGTAACTTTTGTACTTCATTTTATATTTACACATGTATAGTTTTTTTCTAGTTTATTTAAACTATAACTTTGAATGCTATACCATGCTGTACAGTTCAGGAGCTGCGTGCCGCAAAATTATTATACGGCTGTTCGTCGGGATTAATTTGTCAATAATGACTGCCGGACTATACATTATCCCTAACATATTGAAAATCTAACTGTTTTTAAATATTTTATTTCTAATTGCTGTTCCTTTTATGGAATAGTTTTTTATAAACATTATAAATATATGTTATAAATATGTATCTACAACAAACAACGTCAACGTCCTCAAATCATTCATACTTATCCTTTTCATTCATTAATAGATTAATAGCCTATTCAATAGGCCTATGAGAAAGAATAAAATGCGTCTGCCATGGTATGCTATTCACGGGAAAGCACGATGTCTTCAATCTCGACGCTGTACCTTTAAGCGTCAAAAACGACGCACCAACGTTTGTGCGTGATGGTGACGACATATACTTGCGTCTCAGTGCAGAGAGCGGTGAGCAGCATCAGGATGGGAGATGTTGGAAAACAACAGGATAAAGTGAGCACCAAACAAGGAGTGAATGGGCATCTTTTCAAGAAGTACTCCCCCGAGTGTCTGAGTGGACCAAACTGAAGCTAATGTGACCAACCCACACCAGGAAACTGAGCGAGAAGTGGAACTCAGCGTAAAGGTGCGCCTCTCAAAGTAGTTTGTTTTGGGACGGCTCAAGGTACAGATCCACGTAGTGATCTGCAATTAGGCTACTTATGTAGTCTACGTAGTACAGGAGATTAGGGTTCCCCTTTGTCACTTTGACCATTGTTGCTTCTGTGTAAATGTATGGTGCTCTTGTATTGTGCTTCGTCATGCAACAGGTAAATAACTCAGTTAGCACAATGTATACTACAGGGCAGGCAAGCTCCCTCCCTCCCTGACTGTTTACGGGTTTGACATCAGTGAGCAAGGTCTTCTCGATTATACTGCAAGTGAATGACGATACACGACAAACATACATTAGTTAATGTATTATTTCCGTTCTTTGCCTGCTTATTTCGTTCAGGCTTGACCAAATTCAGGGATGTGTCAGATCACACGAGAACAGGTGCGCTCAATTCTAATTAACCTGAATCTTAGGGTGCGAAATAGGAGACCACACAGTAATAAATAGAAAATCGCAAATGTCGAAACTCTTTTTACATTTATTAGAAGTATGCCGAAGACTGACACTAAGCCATCTTCAGAGTCTAAAGCAGCAGGTTGACGTCAGCTGGACACGTGTTTCATCGATGATGCTGGTGAGGATAGCAGTGGTTGTTATTGATAATGAGAGTGGTGGGGAGGGTGATGGTGATGATGGTTGCTATGGTTATTAGGTTATTTATATGCATGGATATATGTGAGTGTGTATGTGTGCATACATCCTATTAGTACCCTCACTTCAGGCTGTAGGTTACAGCCATACATGCCGCTGTTCACCGGCGAGAGGTGCTGGTTCACATAGGAAATGAATGACTTCTGGCCACGTTCACTCTCTCACTGCTCCCTGTTTGAATTCACGGTTAGACGCTGAAGATGGGCTCGGGCCGAAAAGCGTTCGTCTTCAACATACTTAGAATACATTATGTGTCAGATTACACCCAGCAGGGACTCCACTAGGGTTTAGAACAACCCTCCCCCTCCCAAACCCCCCCAGTCTAGTGTGGGTCTTTTGTGATTGTTTTTACACATATTTTTCAATACATATCATGGTATCATGTGTTTGTGTGTGTATGTGTTTATGTTTATGTCTGAAGCACCCTTCACCATGGCAACAACACTCCATCCCCACTGCTCTACGTGCGTAAACCTCCACTGCCTGGAGCCAGCCCACCATGGCACTTCCTGTGAGGTCACTTCCTGTTCACTGGCATGCGGGGCGGCGTTCCACAGCTGCAAGGGCTCTGAGCACCGTCTCCTGTGCCCGCTGGAGCCCGTGCCCTGCCCCAGCCAGTCCTATGGGTGCCCGCTGTCCATGCCCCGAGCCCGAGTGGCACAGCACCTCGCCATCTGCCCGGCCAGCGTGGTGCGATGCAGACACACACACTTTCCGAGCATACACCCCGTGAGCGCACACACACTCTCTTTCACCGCAGACATGCCTGACAAACATTCCACAGACACACAGACTGCCAGTATTCACAGCACTGATGCATACACCATGAATACAAATCCCCCCCTTACACACACTACCTACACACAAGTGTCAAATATTCAGACACAAAATGCAAACTTGTATAGTGTTAATCCAGGTCTTAATGGCAAGGATAGCCTAGAAGATACACTTCACAAGAGAATCAAGAACATACCCAATGTTGTTCTCTGCAACAACATCACCAATGGTGTAAGTGAAGATCTGGAGCGAAGCGTTGCCGAAGCTGCTTCAACCAGGCACCCAATTACATCAGCTGCTGCGAAGACGGAGAACCACCTCGCCCAATCAGACAGAGCTGAGACCAAAGAAGGCGGGAGCGAGGGCCGCTGTGCAGGCCAGTCTGCTAGTGAGGGCAGTGCATCGTGGGAAGATGAGTCCCCTCTGAGTCAGCCGCTGAGCGATCTGGACGCCTTCCCTCCATGTTACGACCGCGAGGCCAGACTTCAGCTGCTGCACCGCTTCCTCCCTCCAGAGCTCAGCGCCCGATTTGCCGACACGCCTGTCAATCATGGCATCGGGCCAACCCAGAACCAAGGAATGGAAGGGTGCTCCGCAGCCGACTACCTGGGATGGTTCCCCGCTCAACCAATCACCAAAGTAACTGAAATCATGGAAGCATCATTAGGCGAAGCATCCTGTGCCCCGGTACCCCTCACTTCCACCACCCCTGAGATGCCCTCCCAAATGCCACCCACTGTAGGCTCTCAAACTGGCACCCCAGTGTCCTCCAGCCCATGCCAGCGCTACGGTGAACCCCATGGCGCTTGTGGGCAGCTGTTCCGCCGCGATGAGTTTCTGTGGCACAGCCGTAACGTCCACGCCGACCTGGACCTGCTGGAGCGCGCCTGCCCTCTCTCTGCCTACGGCTGCCCTGTCACCCAGCGCCAGCTCTCCACCCCGCACGGCGCCCACCTCGTCTACGATGCCCGCCTGGGGGCCTTTGGACTGCTCCCCGCGCCCCCTGCCGTGACCCCTGACCCCCAGGGCCTGGACCGGCTCAGCTCCCTGCCCCTGGAACTGCAGCGCCACCTGCTGGGCTACCTGGATGGCTTCAGCCTCAACCAGCTGGCGCTGGCGTCGTGCAGGATGAGGGAGGTGTGTGCCAGCCTGCTGCGCGCACGGGGCATGGTGCTGCTGCGCTGGGAAAGGTGTTGTCATGACAACGACGATGGCGGCAGCAGCAGCAGCAGTGGTGGTGGTGATGGTGGCTGTGGCATCCGCAGGTGGAAGGTTCAGGACAAGGTAAGAAGGGGGGTGGGTGGAGTCAGTTTAGGCATCCAGTCATTGCAGAACGTGTTTAAGTCAGATTTGGTTTCTTGCATATGCAGTAATGTGTTAATGTACTTAACCTAAACTAAATGTCATCTAACCTAATACTATTAATTTACAAGGTTAAAATACCCTGAATTATCTAAAACCCCCCCAAAAAATAGACATAAAAACATCATCAAAGTGCAAAGCAATGAGTTGTTCAGTATAGGAACGCAGTTGCATTAAGTTTGCTTGCAATACTTACTTATACTTTGCACCTTATAGCAACATCTACATACAGGACAAAAGGGGTCCAGAATGACCTGAAACGGACAAACAACCCAGGACATAAAAATACACAGTGTGTGTGTGTGTGTGTGTGTGTGTGTGTGTGTGTGTGTGTGTGTGTGTGTGTGTGTGTGTGTGTGTGTGTGTCCACCAACAGGTGTGGCGTTTCAGCACTGCCTACAGCTGCGTGGAATCCTGGTATTTGGTCGACGCCCCAAGCCTGTCCAATCACCTGCAGTGCTGCCCGTGGAACCAGGTAGAGCACCCCCTAGAGGCCAGAGCTCTTCCCTGCATGAACGGCACACCGGAGCTAGAGCGCCTGAAGCCTGTTGGGGCGTGCCTCCCCATGGGGAGAGGCACACACACATTATTTCATTCTCTTGCACCAATGGAAAGCCCTTATTGGGGGTGTAGATGAGTAGGCAAGAAACAATGTGTGTGTGTGTGCGCGCGCACTTCAGTTAGCTATGGTTGGAGAAAAGCCTTAATTATGGATGGCTTAAGTGAGTGAGTCTGAGGTTTACATGTGTGTGCACTAATTCAAATTCAAGAGTGCACTGTGTGTGTGTTTGTGTGTGTGTTTGTGTGTGTGTGTATGTGTGTGTTTGTGTGTGCGCATAACTGCTGCATCCCAGCTCTCAGGATGGGCCAGTCTGCTATATCACCACTACCACTGCTGCACTTTTTCCCCTCTCTGTCTCTTTCCCTCTTTCTTGTCATTCTTTCTTTGTTCCTCTATCTTTCCCCTCTTTTGGTACTTGGAAGATAGCTTTTGATGCTGAGCGCATTAACATAGAGCGAGCCCTAAGAGTGTGTGTGTGTGTGTTTGCACGTGTGTGTGTGTGGTTTGGTGGAAGCACTTTAACTATAATCACTTGCTGCACCCGCTGCTTGTTTTGAGCTGCACAAAAGTGTCTTAACCGTCGTGGAAGCATGTTGGTTTCCTGCTGTCAGCGTTGGACCTGATGAGGATCTTTGATACTCCAGAGAGGGACACGGAAGAAAAGACATGACGTCACATTAGTCAAAGGACTGCTTTTGGAACACTGAATAATTCATGAGCATGAGGAGCAGAGGGAACAACACAGAATTGAGTGACATGCAGAGCATGATGGGATACTCGGTGTTGTTCTATGCTTTAAAAAAAAAAAAAAAAAACACACATTCCCTCTTCGTTTTCAGTGTTTATGATTAAAAAAGGGGGTCTAGATGTCCATCAAGAAAAAATTATCTTTCTTTCTTTTGGGTGTCTGTAGCATGCAATGTTTACCAATACAACTCGCACCTGTTGATTTTCAAAGGGCTACAATGTGCGTTATTAGAAAGCCTTAACCCATAAGCTAACTGTGGCATGGTGATGTGACTATAGTTCCCTTCATGAACCATTCTGATGAGGCCCGAAAACCATTCTGACATACTATGTCATAGGGCGTCGTTTGAGTAGATGCTGCCCTCTGCTGGACAGTTTTGAAATTACAGGTAAAGTATTCAGGCAACAGGATGTGGCATTCGCACTTGCTAATACCAGGAATTCCTGGGTGTAACATTTGTATGTACTAGACTTCACGCATCCCAAAGTACATGGAAATGTTAAAAAAATAAAAAATAAATGCTTGAAAGAAATAACTCTGCTCTGTGTCGCGTTTGTGTGACAAAACTATTGTATTTTGTTATTGTTTAATATTACTCAGTTACAGTAATTATGAATATTGAAATGAACATTAATGAATAACTTCATCCTTTGATGTGAATGTGGCCCAAATATGGGCCTGGTTTGCTAAGACCTGATCCAGCTGTCTGCTATCTGAATGGACAATGATCATGTACTTGAGTGGAGGTACTCACAGAAAAACACGGGCAACAGTGAAGCTGAGGAATGCTTTAGTCATGGCTAGATCTTTTACACAGTTAAACATTTCAAACTTATCTGAGAATTATGGAATAATATCATGGCGCTCATGCATCGTTAGCTTGGTAACAACATGCAATTTAATTAATTATCTGTGTATAAACTCCTGTAACGAGCAAGTTGAATCTAAAGGGCCTGCTCAACAGTCCGTGAGAGAGAGAGATTCATGCTATAATAATACCCAAAGAATATTCCAGTCCATTAATGTATTTCAAATTACGAAAAGTTGCAACATGTTTTTATTAATTAGCTTTCTGGTATTAAGTACAATTTCAGGTGCGAATGGGGTATCTTTGAAGCAAATTGGTCTAAAGTAAAAGAGCGGTGAATGAATAAAACACGAACAGAGCTGTAGAGGGACAAAAAGGAGTTCTGGCCAAGGTCCAAATTCAGCCTCGGAGACTTCATTATTGACTGTTTTAAAGAACTTCTGGCACAAACACCGGAGGACTCGTAGCCTGTAACAATAACAATACAAACGTTTTATCGAAGGAGAGTCTTGGTATGTGCCTCTGAAACGACAACATTAAAAAAACTAGGCTACCATGATAGATGCTATACCGTTTCAGATGGCAAGGAAAACCCGAGAGGTTAGGCTGACGCAACCGGTACGGTCTTTTTTTTATCTTGTATGGGATAACTTACACTTTCAATAACATAGGACCGACTTGTTCAAGATTGCATGGCAAACCTAGTAGGCTATTAAAATATGCCTTCGGTTGCAGGCAGTCCTCCGTGCCGTGGGATGGTAGTGTACAAATCGAACCTTTGTTTGCTATCGTGATGAATGTTGGTGGTCAGATGTGTGCCACTGTCAACATCCGTAGCCCGTTCTCATTCTCCAAACGGAACTTTGCAGTTAAAACATTTTTTCGTCTATTGCCGAATAATCTCCTTCTCGAGGTCGAAGTTTTAAAGAAAACAGACTCTTCACACTCTACTGAACTGCCGTGTAAACCATGTATCAGTTGTAAGACAGCATGCTGTGTACCGTAAATGCAAAAGCACTGCTAGTTGCACAGTGTAAGATCTCAACCATTTCAGACGGTAAATGTCAGAGGTGAACTAATGCACTCTACCCTTTTAGACCAGCCTACATCTGATAAGGCTGGAAAGGACGCACAACTGAATAGTTGCCGAGGCTAGTGCGCTAACATCTAACAAGGTTACATATCGGTTAGGGCCACCAGAAGACCAAACACCTCACCACAGCGATGTTGTTTCGGTTTGGTGTCATTTTAACTCCCGAACGCACCGACATTGAAGTGCTGATGGTGGGTTCGCGAGAGGAGATGGGACATTGGGACTCCGGCAAAGCCGTGGCGATGACAGCCGCACGCATCGTACTCTCCACGCGCGAGCCTTTCCTCTGGGTCTGCGAAGTGCAGCTCAAGCCGCCGTTTATAGAAAACTTCTGGTTCAAGTTCCTCAAACGTGGCAAAAGCGGAGAACTCATCTGGGAAGGTACCTTCTGGACGACACCCGGCACTGACCAAAACATACACCAACGGCAATCCTAACCACACAACTCCGGCCATTGAACACATGCACGAATGACTAGGTCATCTTCCTTTTGGAAAAAAGATCAGTAGCCTACAGCATAAAAGACCCTGTTGCACAGATGAACACATTTACTAACCCCATATTCAAGGACGATTAAACCGACGTCCTTGCCACACTTTCCCCCACAAATAATGTGACAAGTACACATATTATTATCTGCTTGAGGACACTGAGGCAGCACTGCCATTCCGGCACTTTAACTTCACCTTTGACTAGTAATTAGGCCAACAGGACGAACCTGTGGATGTCTGTCTTTGTGTGTGTGTGTGGTGACCTGACTGATTCCTGAGGCCCAGTTAAGATGCTGGAGAGCATCCCTTCCCATGACAAGTAACCGATGACAACACGCAGTTGTGCCCAATTTCACAGTAAAAAAATGTATGAAGGAGAACAGCCATCTCCAATCCCTCCGGTAACCTCATATTTGGTTTAGTCCAAAGGTAAATTAATACCTGATGTGGACACAGTATGTATGCACAGGCTAATTATTAACTGTCTGTTTCCAGTAGCTCCTACGTGGTAAAGAGAGATGAAGAGCAGTCTCCCCACCTAGTCTCAGTTCCAGTCAGTTCTCTGGGTAATAACACTGCACCCTAATCACAGCACCTACAGTGCCCTCCACAATTATTGGCACCCCTAGTGAATATGAGCAAAACAGGCTATAAAAAAAATATGTCTTTGCTGTTTATCCTCTTGGTCTTTCACTCAAAATATTCACAAAAATCTTACCTTTTCATTGAAGCAAAATTATTGAAAGAAAAAAAAACTGTTGAAATTATTCAATATTTATTTATTTATTTAATGTCAACAGTTTTTTTTTCTTTCAATAGTTTTACTTCAATGAAAAGGTAAGATTTGTGTGAATATTTTGAGTGAAAGACCAAGAGGATAAACAGCAAAGACATATTTTTTTATAGCCTGTTTTGCTCATATTCACTAGGGGTGCCAATAATTGTGGAGGGCACTGTAAGAGCCAGGCTCATCACAGAAGGGGAGGCAGGAGAAGGGGAGACCAGACAATCTGAAACATGGCAGATTAATTTGTACATGTATCAGGAGAAGCATGCTAGCATACATATGGTTAATGTACATGATGGGGAGGGAGCATTCAAGCATTGTAGAACAGCTTAAAGGGTATATGTGCCCTTAAGGTTACTATTACGAGGGTAGGTAGGGTACTACCCAAGATAGAAGCTTGCTTGAAAGATGTAAAAGCATGGATGACTAACAACTTCCAGCTCCTTAGTTCAAATAAAATTGAGATTATGCTGTAGGCCCTAAATAATTGAGAATGACCATACCCACACTTGATGGCATCTCATTAACATCCAACACCAGCACAAAAGATCTCGATATAATTATAAACCAAGACCTACTCTACTCACACATAAAACAGGTCTCAAAGACATCATTTTCCATCTATGCAATATTGCCAATATCAGAAAAGTCCTATCCCTCCAAGATGCAGAGAAGTGAGTTGCTTTGCTATTATTTTTCAAGTATTTTTGACAAGAAAGGGAGGTTGGATATAGGCCCATAGTTAGCCAGGTTATCAGGATCACGGTTAGGATTTTTGAGAGATGGTTTGATCACTGCTATTTGGAAGGATTGTGGAACGTATCCTAAAATTAGTGATTTGTTCATTACTTTAAGTAGTGTCTCAAGGCAGTGAGCAGTGCGTGTTTCAGTACTTTTGTAGGGGTGGGGTCTAGTAGTAGGCACCTTGGTGATTTAGATGACGAGATCAGGGAAGTGAGTTCAGTGAGGTCAATTGGTGTGAAGGATTCTAGGAGTGCACCAGGTTGTGTTACAGAGGTAGTCATAGTGTACCAGGTTGTGGGGGTTACAGGGGTAGTCATAGTGTACCAGGTTGTGTTACAGAGGTAGTCATAGTGCATCCTGGAAAGGCTATAGGGCAGACCTGGGCAAAGTGCGGCCCCAAAGGCGCTTTACAGAGCCCATAGATAATATTATTATAATTATTTTTATTATTATTAACAATAATAAGAATAACAATTATTGTCAGAAATTAGCTGCCAATCTGAAAATAATGAAGAGGTGAAGAAGTGATGACTGAATGCCCTCTGATGTCAGATAAGGGATGAAGAATTAAGAAAATATGGCAGCATGCATACAATGGCACCAGCAGAGTGCCCCTAAAACCCCACTCTTGGTCCAGGGTAATACACTCTTAGACACCCCATTTTCACAGTACAAACTCCTGAGGGTGTTCTTTTTACTAAATGTTGGTCAACTCACAGTTTGGGCCAGCATAAAAGGGCATTTTCCCGCAGGGCTGGTCTAAGTAGGTCTTCGAGGGTAGTTCAGAGAGTAGGCTCGGAAACTCTTCTGCTGACTCCAGATACTCAACTACTTTTGAGGGTGAGGAAATTACTTTTAATGCAGCAGTACGGAGTTTTGGTCTGAAACTAGCGAGCTAACTACCTGATAGGCATGCAAAACCCATCAACAGTCCAGCTGATAAAAGCTTGCCACCATGCCAACTGGTGTCTTTTAGTGATATAGTGGGAAATGTCATGCTGTCAAAGCTTTTCTTAAATTTACAGCCTGAACATAGAACTACATGTTGCATATCCTGGAAGGGTCTGTCCTTCACATGACCATATAACATCAAAATGAATTTGAATACGATACCAAAACCTGTTGGATGCAAAAACTGTTGCTTTAATTCAGCCTGGGAAAGGCACCATTTGGTATAAGTCTACCCAGCATGGTGATATTTTGACCTGCAGATATCGTAACCCCATGACCAAACCTGAAAACAGATACTCCATAATTATCTGGCATTCCTTTGGAATGTTAAAGGCAGTAACCCAAAGAGGTCACCCAGCTG
>NC_045166.1:13177980-13200480 GCF_900700415.2 Clupea harengus
TGAGGATTTTCTGTTTCAAACGGCCAAAGGCACATGACTTGTTTTTTGTGTGTGTTCTGTACGGCCACCAGTTTGGACTTCATGAACTTCATATCATGTTCGCTTCTGTAAAGACTGACCAGACCAGGGACTGTTTGTATTTTTTTGTATTATTATTTAAAGGCTTTTGCCTTTATTTAGACAGTGACTGTGAAAAGAGAGAGAGAGAGATGGAGAGTGGGATTGGGAGATGGCCGGGGGTCCGAGTCGAACTCCGGCCCTGTGGGATCTTGGACTCGTGCAGGGTTGGGATTAAACCACTAGCTCCAAAGCTCCCCCCTAGATCAGGGACTTAGTGAAGAACAAGGCAGGATATAAATGTCTTAGGCCCTGTCAAGGGAACTTTTGGGTCTGGATAGCCCTTATACTATTATCTGCTTCAGACGTGAGCCTCAGAGTCTTAAGCCTCTGTTGGTTTCTCCATCTGTGACAGTCTTGGGCAAAGGATCTCCCAAGGGTTCCCCCCAATGGCAGCACTGTCGAAAGGTCCAATTATTGGGGCTTTTTTGGGGCCTGCTGCTCATTTGGCCTCGCCTGGTGCGGCGGAGGATCCGACAGGGGGGCTGGGGGGGGCACAGCAGTTTCTTTTGATTATGTGACCTGTGTGTCTAAGCTGGTTTTCTTGGGACTGGCGTGTGTGTGTGTGTGTGTGTGTGTGTGTGTGTGTGTGTGTGTGTGTGTGTGTGTGTGTGTGTGTGTGTGTGTGTGTGTGTGTGTGTGTGTGTGTGTGTGTGTGTGTGTGTGTGTGTGTGTGTGTGTGTGTGTGTGTGTGTGTGTGGTATTCTGGAAGCCAGTCGGAGGGTTCTGTATCTGGGGGCTCTGCTGTGCCAGGAGAGGCATCTGGAGGGACCCGTCTCAGGCTGGATGTTGGTCAGTTTGCCAGAGCGTCTCTCTCGACTGTTCCACCGCCCAGGTGTCCTGGTTCCAGAATCTGCAGTGAAGATTCAGTCTGGCGGAAATTATGTGAAGGCCTCGGACATCCATGTATGTGTATGTCATTTTGTGTGTGTGTGTGTGTGTCCAGGTGTGTGTGTCCAGGTGTGTGTGTCCAGGTGTGTGTGTGTGTGTGTGTGTGTGTGTGTGCGTCTGTGTGTGTGTGTGTGTGTGTGTGTGTGTGCGTCTGTGTGTGTGTGTGTGTGTGTGTGTGTATGTGTGTGCGTCTGTGTGTGTGTGTGTCTGCATGACCGCACCTCCTAGTGCGTTCACAGCTGCCATCTCATCATTCTTTTACCCCTTGCCGTGGGGTGCCAGGAGGCTTTGTTTACAGTGACGCCCCAAAGGAGGTGGCATCCAGGCGGGGCAGCGCTCCTGTGTGCTCCAGTACCATTCTTCTTCTCTGAGTCCAGCGCTCCTGTGTGCTCCAGTACCATCCTTCTTCTCTGAGTCCAGCGCTCCTGTGTGCCACAGTACCATTCTTCTTCTCTGAGTCCAGCGTTCATCCCATGTCAGGCTGGCAGGATGGAGTCCTGATTGAAAGGGGATTTGTATGTTGGTGATTTTCGAGGGGGTGTTTCCCAAAAGCACCATCATTAAATGATAGGAACACAACAGATTTGATTACACTCTCTCCTCGTTACCATGGCTTTTGTGTCAGCTCTAGACGGTTGGCTACGATCCTGTGAAAGAAAGGGGATTTGTATGATCTCTGATGGGAGGTGTTTCACAGAAGTATGATTGTACAATGGCCATCATTAAACTGAGTGGATTACATTCCCTCCTAGTTCCTTTAGTTGTGGAACAACAGCAGACACGCTCCAGGTGGCAGGTGTAGATGGCTGGCTATGATCCTGAGCCCTGAATGGGAGGGGATTGTCTGCTGGTTGGAGAGAACGGGTTGCGTCTGCCCAAATGTAGCCTGGATGTGCCAGGCTGCTCTGCTGGCATGGGGGGATTGGTGTTGTCAGCTGTTGGCAGAGTCTGATGCCATGCAGGTGGGTTGATGGGTATCCACGTGCTGTGTGCCCGTGGCAACTAAAGACAGTGATGTCATGAGATAAGCCAAGACCCAGACCCTTATGTTTTCTTCTCACTCTCTCTCTCTCTCTCCCTTTCGATCTCTCTTTCTATCTTCTCTCTCTCTCTCTCACTCTCACACACACACACACAAACCATCACATAGACAGTTCATCTCAGGACTATAGTAAGACAGAACACACACACACACACACACAACCACACATATACACACGCAACGGCTTCACAGTTAACTACTAGGTCATGGTGATGCAGTGCAAGTTAGTTAGCTTGAACAGTTTAGCCTGATCAGTTTCACATACACTCACACACATAACCACAGACACACAACCAGACACACACACACACACACACACACACACACACACACACACTCATCTTTCCACGACCCCCTGTGCCCCTGCGCACCCAGCCTGCAGTCCCTGTACTGGCCATACGGAGGTCTTGTGAGCGGCCCCTTTCAGTTTCCGCTCCTCTCATTAATTTTGGACACATACACTTTTTGCAATCAACCCTACTCGCAAACATACTCCCTCCACGCATCCACGCATCTTTGAATCCCCTAGACTTTTTTTGTTGGATCTACCTTTTTGACTAAATAACAATTGACCTCGTTGTCTGCCTCCTCCTTTTTATTTCACGATCTCACGAGCCGGTCGTAACAGACACAAACACACACACACACCTTTCCACTCAGACACACACACACACACTTTTACACACACACACACACACACACACACCTTTCCACACACACACACTCATTCTCACACACACACACACACACACACCTTTCCACACACACACGCACACACACACACACACACACACACACACACACACACACACACACACACACACACCTTTCCACTCAGACACAAAACCATTAGCACCCCCACTGCCTCCGACTGCTGTGACCTTCTGCCTCAAAGTGAATGAGAAAAAAGGGAAAGAGAGGGAGGGAGAGAAAGAGAGAAAGATGGAGCGAGGGAGAGGGTGAAAGAGGGAGAGATAGATAGATGAAACAAGTGTGGTCCTCCTCTCAGTGCCTAAGAATTCACTTGGTCTGTTCAAAACTCCTCGGAGATGCCTTATCAAAACCCTTAAAGGGGCTAAGTTACCCTGCCTGAGTGCGTGTGCGAGTGTGTGAATGTTTCTCCATCAATGTGTGTGTGTGTGTGTTTGTGTGTGTGTGTGTGTGTGTGTGACTGTTTGCTTCATCAATTTGAAGGTGCATTAGGATGTGAGTGTGTGTGTGTGTGTGTGTGTGTGTGTGTGTTTGTGTGTGTGTGTTTGTGTGTGTGTGTGTGTGTAACAATAAAAGTGTAAATTGATTTTAGAGCTGGAATGTAGCCTCGGGGAGGTCACTGATAATAAGGCTTTTCCTGAGAGAGAGAGAGAGAGAGATGGGGTGGCACACAAACAGAGAGACTGGCAGAGCGAGAGAGAGGCTGTCAGACAGAGAGAGGGGCGAGAGAGAGAGAGAAGTAAAGAGAGAGAGGTTGGCAGTTAAAGAGAGAGGGTGAGAGAAACTGGGAAGAGAAAGAAACAGAGAGAAAGAAAATCTTTCATTTAGTTTGACTTCATGTCCTCCACACATGAACACGAATGAGCAATTAAATTAAATCAGCCTCTGTTTCTCTCTGATCTTTCTGTCTCCCTGTCTGCTTTCCCTCTTTTCTCACACTCCCTCCCTCCCTCTCCCTCTCTCCCTCTTGCTCTCTCTCACTGTGTTACTCTCTTTTCCCGCTCTTTCTCTGTATTTGTCCCACTCCCTTCCTCACCTTTTACTTCCTCCTCTGTCTCTTTGTACATTTTTCACTCAATCATTCATTACGGTTTTTCTCGATTGCTTACACACATTTAGCGAATCATGGGTCAACTTAATCTAATGCTCACATCTTCTTTGCACAGCAAGAGTCTTCTCTGGCGAATGGGTTAACTATTTCTCATTGCTTTCACACAAATTTCTTTGAGTTTTAACACACTTTTCAAAACAGTTAACACACTTCTCAGAGAAAGACACAAAACCTTATTGAATAACCATGTCAACACATTGCAGACACTTAGTAGCAGCCTACTGAAACTGCTCTCTATATTCTAAATATCGTCAGCACCTGTGTGAACTCTCTGTGCACAACTAATCAAGTAGTTCTCAACCTCTAAAAGAGGTCAATAGATTGATTTTAATACCAAGCTTGGATCGAGGAGGCGGCCACCAAAAATAGTGCAATAGGCTGTAAATACTGTAAATATACAGTAATCAGAATTCTACCGCATATGTTGTAAATTACTTTAGTGAAACTACAGTACTACATTGTATTGTGGAAACACACTTTACAAAAGTATAGAAATGGTTGTTGCCAAGAGTGCAAATACAATGAAACACAGTACAGTAAATTGACTGTAAAGGCCAGCAAAGTGTCATTGTCATTGCCGAACGTACAAACAATTGATGTGACAGTATGACGACTCAGGTTTGGCTGAACCCTTTGGCCAGCCTCTCTCATGGAGAGGTCATGATTGACTATGTGATCAATGACTGTTGCCCTAATTTCATTAGAGCATCTTACATGAATGGGCCCCTCTATTTCTACTATGGCCTCTTCCTTGTCCTCGTCCCAGTCCTTGCTGAGGTACACACTGGCCCACACTGGTGGCAGGGGGAGACTGTTCACTGCAAAACAGATTTGGCCTTTTTACTGTATATTGAAACCTGTCATTTTTACTTCTTACAGTATCCAATCTAATGTGGAAAAATGACAATGCAATAAATATTTTTGTGTCAGAATCTTTGCCATTTTGTACACAGTAGAACAAATGTAAAATCAAAGTTGTTGACAGGTCCTTGTTTAGAATATCTTTTACAGTATTTAGCAATACAAAAACAGAACTACAATATTTTATGTATACAAATTATCAGATTTCAAATACTTTCTGACAGTATATTGTCAAGAGTGCTCAGTACAAAACCCAAATTGTAGTATGTTGTCAGTGGTAAAATAGTCAATGCTGTGAGGGTGTTGCACAAAAGTTGAAGTGATGGATTCAGAGGTTGATATTGATAGCTGTACTTTGAATTTTGTTATCCATTGTTAAATAAATGAGAAAACATACATTTTCAATTGAGCACAAATTGTAGGTTTTGATGGAAATGTTTGGTTTTGATGGGTGTGTGATAAGTTTTGAGAAGGTGGTGTCATTCTGCAAACATCAAATAGTGTTTTGGTTATTTCATCTTCTGTTATGGGCTGTGTGTGAGCTGTTTTGAAAAAGTAAACAGTGATTGGAAAAATGTGCCAAAGCAATCGAGAAAAACTGTAATTCATTCATTCATTAATTCATTCATTCATCCATTCAGTTTCTCATTCGTTCTCTCTCTCTCTCCCTCCCTCTGCATCTCTCCTCTGTCTTCTTGGCTTTGCTGATGTGAAATGTCAACAGTGGATGAGAGGTGTCATAGTGGGAGTGCTGGTTTACAGCGTCGAGCCTCTAAACCTGATTCAGCACGCAGGGCTCTCATTCACCAGCCTGGTTCAGTCTGCTTCAGATCAGTAGCTGAGCTTGGCTTTCTGTATGGGGTTATGTGTAAGTGGACACAAGTGTTTGTGTGTGAGAGAGAGGGAGAAAGAAAGACAGAGAGAGAGAGAGAGAGAGAGGGAGAAAGAAAGAAAGACAGACAGAGAGAGAGAGAGAGAGAGAGGAGAAAAAAAGACAGAGAGGGAGGGAGAGAGAAAGACAGAGAGAGAGGAAGAATTTGAATTTTGAAAACTCTTTTATTACTGTTTTCAAAAACAAACAAACAAGATAACAAACATACATGACACTACCACATCAAATTGTCACAATATGCACAAAAAAGGGGGGGGGGAATAAATAAATAAAAACAAAGATAAAGTGCAAACTGCAGAAATTATCCAGCATTCTCCAAGAACTGTGCAAACCGTAAGTTATCATCTTTGACCACACACAACACACTATTGTAACACCAAATCTCTTTAAAAGGTTCAAGATCTTTCATTGCTTTATAGAAATTAAAATCTATTAAAACACGAGACCTTACAAGAATTGAGAACACCATCATCATGTCATCACTGGACATTTGCTCAATTTTGTTTCTGCGACTAACATAAATCGCCATCTTTGCCTGTCCCAGCAGGAAATTGATCAACTGACACTTGAAGCGATGCTTTTGCACATATTTAAAACCCAAAATAAAAGTCTCCATTGAAAAGGGTTCATTCAAACTCACAAAAAGTGCCTGTAAAATAACAAATAGAGGTTTTAGCCTCACACACTGCATAAAAACATGGAAGACTGTCTCCCTTAGAAAACAAAAAGGGCAGTCTTGGCCCACGTCAGGATTGAGAACTGAAATAAAAGCATTCACTGCAATTGCCCCATGCAAAATTCTCCATTGTAGGTCCCCTGCTTTTTTGGGTAAGGGTGATTTGTACAATGCTCGCCACTGAGGTCTTACAACATCCCCTATCTGTAAAACAGAACGCCAGGGTGTATCTACCCTCTTGTCCAGAACCTTCTTGTTTAACATCTTTACACACAGTTTATACACATCTTTGCCAGTTGCCTGTTTTGGACCAAGGAAAATCAAATTTTCAGAACTGCAACAAAAACCAGTACATCCTGTTAGGTTAGGGGATAGGATAAAATTGGGGAAAGGGTCCTTGCAGTCGGGGCTGCACAACCCCCTGACGTAGTCCCCCAACATTTCCCTCTCCTCTCTTGTTAGCAAGGCCCACCAACTCTTGAGCAATTGGGCTACAATTCGGGTGGATCGCATCCCCAAGTGATCCGCTACATTTCCACTGTTACGCAGATCTGGTCCAGCCAACTGCAGTAAATCCCCCAGGGTTGTAACTCCAGCCTTGACGAGAGTATATTCCAAATTGGGAAGAGGCTTTTCCGCAGCTATATCCAGGGCTGAACCATGGATCAACGGCTCCTTTAAAAGCCAGTGCAAGGACATTACGCTCCTCGTTTGCTGCACTGTAAAAAGAGACCAGACTTTAAAAAGATTGCGATAAAACACTGGGAATTTGCTTAAATTCAATGTCTTTGGGTCCATCCAAACTAAAGGCCTATCCAGCCCCAGACCATCAAAAGTCTGTAAAATGGCACAAGCTGCATACTTCCAATTAGAATCCACCGTTCCAGTGAGCAGACGTTGCAGAAACTGCACACGAAAAGCAGCTGTTCTGCTTTGCAGTTGAACAAGTCCATGCCCACCTTCCTCCTTAGGTAAAAACAGAACACTCTGTGGTACCCAGTGTAATTTGTCCCAGAAAAAGTCCACTAGGATTGACTGGATCTTTGATAGGAGGTGGGTTGGAGGATCCACACAGGCAAGACGATGCCAGAGGGAGGATGCCACCAAGTTGTTGACTATCAGAACACGCCCTTTGTAGGACGTTTTATGAAGTAAAAATTTCCATTTATCCAGGCGGCCCTTTATCTTTTCAACAACCCCTTCAAAGTTTTTTTGAATGAACAAATCATTCCCTAAAAACACTCCAAGATATTTAAAGCCATTCCTGGTCCAAGTTAAGCCATCTGGGAGACTTGGCTCTCCATCTGACCAATTTCCAACAAGCATTGCAACACTTTTCAACCAGTTTACTTTCGCAGACGACACACCTCTAAAATCATCAAACATTTTCAACATCATATTTATGTCCCTCTGGCCACTAACCAGCACTGCAACATCATCAGCATATGCTGACAGCTTAAAAACATGATCACAGTTTGGAATTCCCACCCCAAGTAAATCCTTCCTTAATTTGACCAAGAGGGGCTCTATAGCCAAAGAGTACAGCATTCCAGACAAAGCACATCCTTGCCTTACCCCTCTGTGAACCTTAAAAGGAGCACACAAGTCACCATTGACCTTAAGTATACTTTGTATGCCACAGTACAGAACTTGAATTTTGTTAATAAAATCAGGACTAAATCCAAAAGCTGCCAGAGTACTCCATAAATAACTGTGATCCACTCGGTCAAAAGCTTTTTCCTGATCAATTGACACAAGACCAAATTCCAGGTTAAAAGACTTACCTAAGTCAACTATGTCTCTGATAAAAGAAATGTTGTTCTGTATCAGCCTACCTGGCACACAGTAGGTCTGGTCAGGGTGAATCACCTGCCCCAAAACGTCACCCAGTCTGATTGCCAGAGTTTTAGAGAGCAGTTTATATTCCGTACACAGGACTGACACGGGTCTCCATGACCTGATATCACTCAGGTCACCTTTCTTTGGTATCAGAGTGAGGACTGCTCTTCGGCAGCTCAGTGGCAACTGTCCCTCAGAGAGGCTGTCACTGAGAACAGTCAACACATCTGTACCCAATTCCGCCCAAAAGGACTTATAAAAGGCCACCGGTAGGCCGTCCAGTCCTGAAGCCTTCCCGGAGTCCATAGTTTGGAGGGCACTATACAGTTCCTCAAGGGTCAGAGGCCTTTCAAGGTCTGCATTAGCCTCTTCGGACAACTGTGGCAAATTGTTAAGAAAGGCACTGTTATCAACCCCATCCTGTGGGATTTCTTTCTTATACAGCTCCTTGTAAAAGCTGACTGCTCTTTTACGTATCTCTGCAAAGTCAGACATGAGTACTCCGTCTTCTGAACGTAGGGCATGGATTAATCTTTTTTGTCCATTCTTTTTTTCTAAATTAAAAAAGAATTTGGAAGGTGCATCCATCAGCTCCACGCTTTGGAAACGGGACCTGACCAGAGCTCCCTGTGCCTTTAACCCTAGTAGGTCAGCCAATGATTTCTTTTTAGCTTTAAGATCCTTAGTGTGGGTCTGATTTCCCGTCTGATCTGCAGAATTTTGGAGCTCAGTTATTTCATTTTCTAAATTTCTCATTAAACGAGTTATGTCGCTTGTGACATAGGCCGTATACTCTTGGCATAACAGTTTTATTTGTGCCTTTGCACAATCCCACCACTGTTGCAGTGATTTAAAAGATGCTTTGGATGATCTAAAATCATTCCAAAAATAATGAAATACATCTCTAAAATGACCATCACATAATAAATTAGTGTTAAAATGCCAGTAAGCACTCTTGGGCTTGACAGCACTTATGGACAGGGAGCAAATGACCAAACTATGGTCCGAAAACCCAAATGGAACAATATTGCAATTCGTAAACATACTACGTTGGTGTTTAAAACTGTAAAATCTGTCCAGTCTTGCTAAAGACAAGAGGTTATTGAAAGAATGAACCCATGTGTACTGTCTTTGTTCCTTGTGAAAAAGTCTCCACATGTCAACAAGGTCATTTGATTTCATAACCTCTATGAGCCGCCGGCGCGAGGGCATATGGGGCTCTATATGGTTCCTGTCAATCATTTGTTCAGTGCAGTTAAAATCTCCTCCCAGGAGTAAAATATCCTCAGGATCACAACTACTTAACACAGTATTCAAAGTAGTTAAGAAGACCATTCTGTCGGTTGCCTTGGTAGGTGCATAAACACAAAGAAAAACAAAGAAAATATTCTCAAATTGGGCCCTGACTTTTAAAAGTCTCCCTTTCACTATTTCCTCAGCCTGGTAGGAAATAGGCGTAAAAGAACGAGAAAATAAAATGGCAACCCCACCACTATTAGATGTGTTGTGACTTAAAATAGATAGGCCATCAAATTCTTGTGCCCAATCTGCTGCATTGGATGTGTCAGTGTGTGTTTCCTGAGCAAGTAAAACATCAACTCTGTTTTGTCTGATTGACTCAAACACTGCAGCTCTTTTGCTTCTCTCTCTGGCGCCATTAAGGTTCAGAGAAGCTGTGCGAACTTCAATCATGATAAAAAATAAAAAGATATATACGAATTGTGTACACACTAGCATCATAAAACACGGAAAAATTGGCTTGAACATTAA
Source organism: Clupea harengus (assembly GCF_900700415.2). Lineage (NCBI taxonomy): Eukaryota > Metazoa > Chordata > Actinopteri > Clupeiformes > Clupeidae > Clupea > Clupea harengus. The sequence goes on from NC_045166.1 coordinate 13,187,891, forward strand.
ACATCACTATTGCTTAACAAGACGTTAAGCTTAGTCAGAAATTTCTTCAGACGATAAGTCTCTTGACCAGTGAAGCACCCCTCACTCATAAAAGAACGTGTTTTTGTCATAAACTTTTCCACGTCAGGGAAATAGTCATCAATCCGAACATTCCGTATGTGTTTTGTTTCTTTTAAAAACGATCTGATATCTTCCACTTCATAATTCCGACTGGAGACCCCACTCGGACGTAAGCTACAGGTTAAACTGCAGTCAGAATAATCACTTTCGCTCTCATTATCGGTTGTGTTTGGAGAAATGTAACTGTCACCCTTTTTGGCATTCTTTTGGTTCACACGGACCCGTTTCCTTTTACTGATCGGTACTTTAAAAACAGTCCCCTCCATTTCCATGAAGGACATTTCACTGAGACATTCATTTGGGGTCAACTTCTGATCACCAATGACAACAGAATTCTCACTACTCTGCGAGTTTTGAGTATTTTCAGGCTCGGGATTGTCCACATTGGTCCCCCCCAGATGATGTGGCTGAATTACCTTCCTCCTGTGTATGATTCGAGGAATCCCCCGTCATTTCTGACACAACTACTCCTGCTAGTTCCTGGGACTCTACTGCCTTGGCTGATTCACCAGCACTGGACTGGTCGGGGGCTGTATCCCCAGCACTGGATATTCCAGCCTCAGCAGACTGCGCCTCACCCCCATTATCATTAGGCTTACTGGTGTTTTCACTTTGTTTGTTGCCATTATCCGGTTTCCCCTTTTTATCGGGACAAGCACGTACAAGATGCCCCGTTTGGCCACAACCGAAACACTTAATCAAACTCGTAGTAGCATAGACAACATAATTAAAATTGTCCATATTTACGTTCAGTGTCAAGTCCAGCTCATCCTTATTGTCTTTCAAGACCATGTATACAAATCTCCTGAAAGACACAATATGTTTCAAGAGCGGGGATTTGCTCGCCATTGGAATCTTTTTAATCGTTGATACTAATTTGCCATAGCGTGACAACGTTTGTTCCAGAACCTCATCCTTAATGAAGGGGGGAACATTAGACAAGGTTACTTTCTTCGATGGAGTAGAAAGAGGAAGAACAGGGGTAAAAATGCCATCCACTACTATTCCATTCTCAATCAATTCATTAGCGAAGTCAACCGTTCGCAGAAACAAAACTATTGCATTATTCATGCGGGCCGCTGACAGAATGTTTTCATGTTGTATAATTTCACCAGCAGCCAAACTACACTGCTCTACACTGGCTGTCGAAGCTATCTTTACAGCGTGACGCCGTGTGAGCTGTTCGTATTTCCCCATACCTGGGACAGCCATGCTCCCAGCCCAAACACTGGAAACAGACGCCCGGGAATCACCCACAAAAATTCCCCTACGTGCTAATTTCCTTAACCAAAACTAACTAAACCTTAACTAACTAAAGAACAAAACATTAATAATAAAGATAGAAAAGATAGAAAAAATAGATAGAATAGAACACTCGTTCCTGGCTCGGCGGCCAACACGCCACACTCACTCAGAACGCTCTGACTCCGCCCACTCGCTCAGACCATCCACTCAGAGAGAGAGAGAGAGAGAGAGAGAGAGAGAGAGAGAGAGAGAGAGAGAGAGAGAGAGAGAGAGAGAGAGAGAGAGAGAGAGAGAGAGAGAGAGAGTGTGGGCTGGTTTGGGAGGGCAGACTGTGTCCTTGATGTTTAATTAGCCATCCGAGACCAGGCTGGCTTTGCTCAAGGACCCCTACATACCCCTGTGTGTGTGTGTGCGTGTGTGTGTGTGTGTGTGTGTGTGTGTGTGTGTGTGTGTGTGTGTGTGTGCGTGTGCACGTTTGTGCGTGTGCATGTATGTGTGTGTGAGCATTTGTGTGTGTGTGGGCTGGAAGGGCGTGCTTGTTTAATTAGTAGTCAGAGACCTTACAAGATCCTCTGAAGGACCTTTCTATGTCTCTGACTTCCCCTGTGTGTGTGTGTGTGTGTGTGTGTGTGTGTGTGTGTGTGTGTGTGTGTGTGTGTGTATGTGTGTGCTTGGGCCTCTACATCCCTAGACTGCCTGCTGCATGCCCTTGTATTGTGCTGTATGTATAGTTGATTTCTTTAAATTTCAACCCCACACACACACACAAATTAAACCATTTGACAGTTGATTGCCAGATCATTAATATTTCACTGTCCTGTCTCTACACCCACTGTATTGAGTGAACAAGTGCATTTTAAATGAAAGCATAGTGTGTGTGTGGACAGTGGACTCGAGGACAATTCCATCTATAATTGTAGGGAAGCTGCCGTCAGTGGTTACCTCCAGGCTCTAGTTTGGCAAGTGTGTGTGTGTGTCTGTGTGTGGACGTGTTTTGTGTGTTCATGAGTTTATTTCAGCTCTAACTACCTACACACACACCATAAATTAAACTTTTATATATGTGCAAGTCATTTACTTTCCTTTGTATCCTTTTGTTTAATTGAAAGCCTTTCCAAAAGCCTCAACCAGAGTTTCCACAGTAGTCTTTAGAAATCAGCGGAAAAGTTGATCCAGTTCCCTGATTGCTCGCAGTGATAGTCAGTTATTTAATGAGCTTTTTGCAACTTTGTGAGCGTGTTAGGACCCCATAGGGAGAGCCAGTTCACTGCCTCTTGACGCTCGCAGAAATGGGTTTTTTAGAAATTAATTTTAAGATTGATGCCCTTTTTCATTTTTGGTCATCTGGGTATTGACAAGAGTACAATCAAACATGACACATTTAGAAATAACTTAATACTTCAATACTTTGAAAGCACACAAGTTCCTTCCTAGTTCGAAACTCATTACTCGGCAGAATATATCATTTTGAACTTGAAAATATCTGTAAATTCTTTACTATGATTGTGTGTGTGTGTTGTGGTAGCCCAAGCTGCTCTTGGGCTCCCACTTAGTTTAAACATGTCTGATTTCCCTTACTAGGACTATACAGGGCAGGCTTTAGGACCCTGGGGAGGTGTTCTGGGGACTAGGCAGGTCGGGCCATTCCCTAATTGGACACACAGGTGTAGATTGTCTGACTAGTTGCTGATCAGTGCCAACTAGTCAGACAAAGACTTTAAAACAGTCAGTAAGAAGGGCTGACGAGAGAGAGAGAGAGAGAGACAGAGAGACAGAGACAGAGAGACAGAGAGACAGAGAGACAGAGAGACAGAGAGACAGAGAGACAGAGAGACAGAGAGACAGAGAGACAGAGAGACAGAGGGGAAGGTGCCGGTTGCACTGGGTGCAAGCCGGAGGGTTTACCCCATTTTCTGTTTGTTTAAATACCTTTGTTTTAAGTTTGAAGCCTTAATAAAGAACGTGCTTTTGTAATTCCCTTGTTGCGTCCTTCTGAGAGCTGGGCTGCGACAGTGTTTACTTTCTAAAAAAAAAAAAAATATATATATATATATATATATATATATATATAAACACACGAACATGGGGAGCTTTCACATTACATATCGCAAAGACTAGAATAGAAATAAAGTTCAAATAAGTACAAATACATCACAATGTCACACTCTTTTAACCATTAAAAAAAATCTGACTGTATAGGTTTAACATACTCAGTCCATCTAGTCCAGATCCAAAGGAATTTTTCTTTTCAGAATTCTAAGTGAGAAAGACAGCTTTTCCATTATATATATTTCATGGATTATATCTATCTATTCATCCACTGTAGGTGGTTCTGGTTTTAACCATTTCCTTGTGATAGCCTTTTTACTTGCCACCAGAAGTATCAGCATCAATTTCCTATCGTCGCTGTTCCACATTTCAAATGGAATATTCCCCAGGTAAAGGGTGTCACACTTGAAGGGGATGTTAACCCCAAAAATAGCTTCCAAGTTTTTATGAATCTCCCGCCAGTATGGAACTAGAATTGGGCATTCCCAGAAAACATGGAGGTGATTGGCTTCATTCAATCCACATAATCTGCCAGTTCAGTTTGAAAGATTGTGATCATGGTTCCCATCATCATCATCATCATTATCATCATCATTGTTTGTCTTCATCATTTTCATCATCATCATCATCATCATTGTTTGTCTTCATCATTGTCATCGTCATTGTCTTCATCATCATCAGTGGCATCCACAGACACATGTTTATGGCATTCACCATTAAAGTCATTACTGTCTGTGGAAGTGAACGTAGCTCGTTAGCCTTAGAGTTTAGTCAGGTCAGGGTAGAGATTTAGAGAATATAAACACACACACACACACACACACACACACACACACAGAGAAAGGGAGACAAGGACAGAAATGAACAGAGATAGAGAGAAAGGGGTGAGAGAGACAGAGTGGCCAAGAGATGGACAGGCAGCAAGTGAAAAAGAGGCTGAGAAAGAAAGAAAGTGAGATTGAGTGGGGAGAGCAGAAAGAGAAAGACACAGACAGAGAGAGAAAAAGATAGAGGAAGCGTGAGAGGGAGAGAGAGGGCAAGGACAATGTTTTTCCCAGAAATCGCTTTTTCACTCTCAAATAGATGAAGGGAATAAGCTTCTGCCAACTCTGCCTGGCTGCTCAAAAAAATACACAATACAAAATACACACACACACACACACTTTTTCTCTCTCTACCTCTTGCACACACACCAACACACACTCACTCATAGAATCACACAGACTCGCTTACAAAATCATACAGATACTCACTCACACATACATACATACATACACACACACACACACACACACACACACACACACACACACACACACACACACTGAAACACATGTCACTCTCTGTTTTGTATTCGCACAGGCACAGGATCATACACACACACACACACACACACACACACACACACACATACATTCACAGTCACACGCACTTTTCTCTTGTGCTCTGCCCTTCCAGGATCCTCCCACGGGTGTGGTTGGGCAGTTGCCCACGGCAAGTAGCGCACGTGATGATAAAGATGAAGCACGAGCTGGGCGTTACTGCAGTGATGAACTTCCAAACAGAGTGGGACGTCATCAACAACTCACATGGCTGTCGCCGTGACAACTCGGAGTCCATGACCCCTGAAACCATGATGCGACTCTACAGAGACTATGACATGGCCCACGTGTGGATGCCCACACCTGATATGAGCACTGAAGGTGTGTGTTCATCACACACACACACACACAAACACACACACACACACACACAAACACACATGGAGACTATGATATGGGCTACGTGTGTATTTTTGAATTGATGTGCGATGTGTGTGTATTGGTGTATGTATGGTGTGTGTGTGTGTGTGTGTGTGTGTGTGCGCCTGTGTGTGTACCTGCGCGTGCGTCATCTCTCCCCAACAGGCCGCGTGCGGATGCTGCCACAGGCTGTCTTCCTGCTCCAGGGGCTTCTGGGTAATGGCCACGTGGTGTACGTGCACTGTAACGCGGGCGTGGGCCGCTCCACGGCGGCCGTGTGCGGGCTGCTCATGTACGTGCTGGGCTGGAGCCTCCGGCGGGCGCAGTACCACCTGTGCGCCCGCAGACCGGCGGTGTATATAGACGAGGAGGCCCTGGTCAGGGCGCGGGGAGACTACCTGAGGAAGTTCGGCCGTGCACAGAGCTCACCTTGTCTGGTGGAGGAGTGAAGGGCCATACACACACACACACACACACACACACACACTAACACACACTTACACACACTAACACACACTCTGACTAACACACAACAAGGCAGAGGTCCCTGTGTATGGTGGCAGAAAAAGGGTAATGGAAAATTCTTATGTGCTCTGAGGGGTGTAGGGTTAATCACCTTTAAGTACTGTTCATTGGGAATGCCATTGTGTAGTACAATAAAATGTAATTGAATTCTGGCTATTTTGAGTTAAATAAAATCAATCGCAAATAATGAAGACAAATATTGCGGTAATTGCCATTGCAGGAAATTGAGTTTGCATGAATTTGTGAAAGCGCAAGATTGCAAAATCCTGCGGGGACTGATTACCATGTTAAAAACAACACATGTCAATACACAGATAGTCAGACACATCATCATCATTACACCCACCCCGACACACATACACACAGACACACACTTCTTACACATCTTAATAATGCATGTGTTGTGTAAAAAGGCTCATCATGGACCATCTTGCGTGTGCGGAATCTTATTCTAGTGTAGAAGGCTTAGTCAGGTCAGAATGGGATTGCACAGGGGGAGGGAAGAACTAAACAACTCTCCAACTGGGTCCTAGAAAGAGGCCCCAATCAGACATGTGCAACTCTACAGGGACAAGCTGGAGAAGAATGAGTGACATCAGGATAGTGTGTGTGTGTGTGCAGGGGCGGACTGGCCATCGGGGATACCGGGGGAATCCCCGGTGGGCCGACGGGTTTGGGATGGTCCAAAATAGCGGCCAATCTTAATTGACGCTCGGCCCTCTCCGGCACTGACGACATATAAGACTAGGCAGAATACTTATAATTGACAATAATATCTATATATGTACGGGAATCCACTGACTGAAAGTTTATACTACTCTTCGCGATCTGTATTCACACTCATGGTGTTTATTTGTCTTCCGTCAGTCTAATTTTGTTTTAGGCGTTATTAAATGTCACTAGCCTACTCAACACTTGCATCACTCGCTCGCAGACACCTTCAACACCCCTACTACACTGACTACACGCCCCTGACTACACACATACACAATCACACACCCAGCATGCAACACTACTGATGCCATTGATGTTCACACCCCATCGAATGTTCTGTACTGTTCATTTCTACAATATAGTTCATCCAGGGGCGGCTTGTCCATAAGGGCTGCCTACGCCCTACGGGAAAAGGATTTTTTTTTTTTTTTCTGTCGGATTCTACCACTAGACCGTCTGATCTGCCTCTAAATGTCATTGCCGAATCAGCCAACAGTCACTCAGGCAACAGTCAGACAAACGTGGTGCTTCAAATGACCCCGCCCCTTTTTGGGGCAAAGTGGAAATCGCCCCAGATCTCTCTCATTGAGTGTGTCTACTACCGGTAGCTAATAGGACTTTACTCTAAATGGTTGCCTTAGTTGCTAACCTTGCAATGATCAATGTGGTCATTACTGTGTCAGGGATGTGGTTGAGGCAAGATGTTAAAGCAGCATATATTTCCACCAGGGTCTTCATAAAGGAGAGCGGGCTTGGGAGGTTGGATCCCAAGCTCGTGAAAAAGAGGTGGGAGAACCTCATCCACAAATATAAGGTCAGATTAAGCCTAGTGTCCAACAAAGCCTAGTCCAATAAAGTATCTTTCTTGATCATAACTTTGCCCCTGTAGAGTAACACACTTGCACAATGTAGAGATGGCATGGCTAGTGAGTATTTACATGCAGTGTACATGTACATGGATGCAATATATTATGATTAAGGTGATTGTTGTTACTCTTGTTCTTATCTATGTATTGTGCTCAAAGTAATGTAAAGTAATCGTATGGTCAGCCTTCAGTTCAATAACCAATTACCAGATCAGTTGAAGGCGCAATGATGTGCAACTCCAGTTTGGCTGTCTTTTCATCCGCAGGAGCTCAAGAAACCCCGGACGGGTGTGAGCACAGAGGGGGGTGGGGTCACTGCTGCTTCTTGGAAGTGGTATGCACTTATGGATGAGGCACTGGGGACCAGGCCATCTGTGACCCCTCCAGTCCTCTTTGCCTCATCCAGCCGGGAAGTGGCAGGGACCCCCCCCCCCCCCCCCGCTGTGGTCACACCCCTCCCAATCAGGAATTTAAGTGGAGCTTCCTCCACATTGTCAACCCCAAAAAGGCGGAGGGTAGACAATGTGGAGGTTGCCAGGGTCATAGAGGAAAATGACAGGAGGATCTCTGAGGCATGGGCGGAGATGGAACAGAGACATAGGAGAGCAGAGGAGGCCAGGGTGAGCGAGGCAAGAGAGTTTGCCGAGAGAGAGGAGCGGCGACACAGGGAGGCGGTTGCCTTAGAGGAGAGAAGGTTTAACTTTCTCAGAGAGAGTGAGGAGAGGAGAGGTGATGGTGAAATATTACAAAAGTAATAAAAGAACTGACTCTTTTTCCAGGAATAAATAAAGTGATCGTGGGTCAAATGCTACAATCACCACTAGTATTTATTCAAAACGTGTTTAATGGGTACCGTTACTTCGGTTCATCGTTAAATATCAGTCTTCACCATACAAAGACATATGTAGCTACTTAACGGAGTTTGGTACGGTGGCCGAGAGGTGCAAACCAACATTACAAAATCTGAAACACTTTTACAAAGCTTGAGACAAATTTACATTTTGGAAAACATTTTTACATATCATAAAACAAAATGACATTACCACAACACATTTACAAGTCCCGAAACAAATTAACATTTCAGAAAACAAATTGACATTTCAGAAAACAAATTAACATTACGCGAAACACTTTTACAAGTCCCGATACAAATTTACAAGTGGCGAAACAAATTTACAAACGACATTAACCGGAAAGGGAATGTACCAACTCCGTGATTGACGTCATTTTGTTTTATGATATGTAAAAATGTTTTCCAAAATGTAAATTTGTCTCAAGCTTTGTAAAAGTGTTTCAGATTTTGTAATGTTGATTTGCACCTCTCGGCCACCGTAGTTTGGTAAACGGTTCGTCGTGAATATATATGACTCTCCTGCTGTCAAAGCAAGACCAATCAGAAAAGAGCCCGTCCTCCTTTAGTTCCCGCCCACACACTGCCAAAACCGCCCACACACTGCCAAAAGTCATACTTTCGAGCAAGCAGATACAATTTTCGCGAGAGCCTATGATAAATTCGAGCGAGCAGACCAAGTTTTCGCGAGAGAGTATGTCAGTCTCTGCGCTCGCAGTTGTTGAATTTCCTCTCGCGGCTGCTAAAATTGAGTACGCAGAAGAAATTCACGCTTGCGAAAACCTGAAATTCACTCGAATAGACGTTTCCTCGCATGTGTGAGTTTTGGCACTAAGCTGACGCCATACTTATTTAGCTTTTGTAAGCCACTACTTTCAAGATCAGTCAATAAATATAGTTGGTTTTGACTTATATGTTGCCCCCTTCTTTAGGTTGTTACTGGACATATCATGTGTTCTGTTATAATAATTATAATAATATAATTAAGACCTTTGTCAGGTTTTTAATGGCACACACGACACACTGGAACACACACGTGCATATATGGAGGCGACACAGGACACACACACACGCAGGTAAGCCTGAGATCGCGGTGAAAGGACCCCCCAGGAGCAGTGGGCAGCTTGTAGCGCCCAGGGACCAAGTGAAGTGAATTGTCCATCTTTGGTCAGGGATGGACATGTGTTCTGTTATTTTGCATGTTTTTTCCGTTGGGGTTCTTACTGGAGGAAACCCCTTGTGAACACGGGGAGAACATGCAAACTCCACACAGAAAGGCCCGGGAGATAGCCCACTTGAGCACTGTGCACTCTGGGGAGGACCTGCCCCCCAGAGCCAACAGCGCCCCATGTGGGAATCGAACCCATGACCTTCTTGCTGTGAGGCGGCAGTGCAAGCAGTGCAAGCAACTGAGCCACCGTGCCATATATCATACATACTTATCGTTAAGCTATCATACAACTTTTGAGACATGTGGATAATGAAAAAGTGGGATATTTTAATGTGGAGCCACATGTTTGCTTAGGAAGGCTCCTGGATGCAACTTTCTTTCATAGCGTTCCACCTGTAACTAGCTACTCTAGCTATGTAGGTAGAGGGGAAATATTTTTGTTGTGTGCTTCCATCTAGTGCACAAAAAAGTATTGCTGTATGAGTTAATCAGTTAACAACAAATTGATACAATTGTCTTGCTTAATGTAACTACTGAATGGGTCGCCTTAATCGTTAATCGTCAAAAATATGCCCCCCCTGAGAATTTTTTCAGGAGCCGCCCCTGGTTTATACTTATTCTACACTCTGATTCCAGTTTCTTTATTGTGTGGTTTTTCTCTGCTGACATTCATTCTTTAAGGCTCTGTAGTTATACATACAACCATCTGATACTAGCCCAGAGTTAAGCATATTCATCAAGCAAACTATACCTACCTTGGAGTGTTACAATAGCCAATATCATTTTATTCCATGTGTCCATCCAATATGTCCAAATTGGTGGATCCAAATGTTATAAAAAATATATATATATGATGTAATTTCTTTGTAATCATCCAAAGTAATGTTAAGTGTATGGGTATTTTTCCAAGTAGGCCACTGACTGGTCGATACGTGCGATGCATTGAGTGGGAAACGCGCTGTGTATTGAGTGGGCCGGTCTGACAGTAACTCCCGGGCCACTTTTTTCCCCCAGTCCGCCCCTGTGTGTGTGTGTGCATGTGTGTGTGTGTGTGTGTGTGTGTGAGAGAGAGAGAAATAGAAAGAGTGAGTACATGTGTGTGTGTGTGTGTGTGTTTGTGTGTGTGTGTGTGTGTGTGTCTGCATGTGTGTGTGTGTGTGTGTGTGTGTGAGAGAGAGAAAGAGAAAGAGAAAGAGTGAGTAAATTTGCATTTGTGTGTGTGTGTGTGTGTGTGTGTGTGTGTGACTGATAAGGAGAGAGAGAGTAAGTCTGTCTGTGTGTATGATTCAGTGCATGTGTCTCTGTGTGTGTGTGTGTGAGTGTGTGAGATGGAGAGAGAGAGAAAGTCTGTCAGTGTGTATGAGTGAGTGTGTGTGTGTGTGTGTGTGTGTGTGTGTATGTGTGTGAGCACATGAGTATGCATGAATGAGTACTCTCAGCATGAGTTTGGGATAGATTACACCATTCAACATGAGTGTGGATTGCAACATTCAGACTAGCATGAGCACTCATCTGGAGACTTAGTCGAGACGCGGCTGAGATGTGGCTAAGATACGGCTAAGTGTCTCCTCAGTCGATCAGTCAGTAGGATTGTCTGAACCAGCAGCAAGTGACCATGAGTGCAGCTGGGAGTTGAACCGAGGCCTGATCAGAATGATGTAATCTGGGGTAAGACACACACACACACAAACACACACACACACACACACACACACACACACATACACACATACATACACACACACTCCACTGAATAATGCAAAGAGGAATGCTGAAGCATTCAAGCGCTATTTCCTCGGGCTGCACTGAGGCAGGGTCACACATACAAACACATACACACACGCACACACACACACAAACACACACACACATCACATACACAAGCATGTGCACATGTACACACACACGCTAACTCTCTTAGACAAACTTTTTCTAACCCTAACGCACAAACACACATACATGCGTACACAAACTTGAACCCTTTCATTCACACACACACACACACACACACACACACACACCTACCTCTCTCACCCACAAGAACACAGTTTCTTATACTCTCACAAACACATATACAAACATCTTCTTACAGACACACATATATGCTTTTTTTCTCCCTGAATGTGAACTTTCTGCAATCTATTCCCTCGACCCTCGATTCTCTCTCTCTCTCTCTTTCTCTATCATTCTCTCTTTCTCTATCATTCTCTCTCTCTTTTTTCTTTCTCTCTCCCCATTCTGATCCATCATTACCACAGCAAAGGCACCTTCATTCATTTTGACGCTTTGATTGGTAATGTGTCACTTGCTATGGTTGCCGTCGGATTTGAATATCCCACGACGGGGTTCATAAATTATAGAGGTTCTTTAGCGCTCTTTATGGCTTGGCACCAGACATCAATGCATCTGTCCATCATCTGAATCGGAATAAGAAGAAAGGAACAGAGCTCAAAAGCCTTAAGCGTCCGTCAGCCGAATTTTCCGGGAATTCTCCACGTGACTAGAGAGAGGGGATGAGGATGCTGGCAAATGTGTTTTACCGGAGTTAAGAGAGAAAAATGTCCTTGTGAAAGAAGTGGGGGAGAGCAAAAATGACTATAATGGTAACAAAGAGAGAGGAGGGGGGAAAAGCAGGGGAGTAGGAGAGCGTGTCAGGTCTAAAGGTTTAGAGACGCGAGCACACGACCTTCAGCCTCCTGGCTACAGCCATATCACAGCCGTGAGGATGTCCTTTACCAACCCCACGGACACCAGGGTCATATTGCAGACGAATCGAGTTTGCAGACACCAGATTATCATTTCTTTTGATTATTCCAATTTTGTTGATTCATTCTCCACCCCTAAAATATTTCCAGCCTGACTTTTCAGCATAAAGCGCTGCCAAACAGTCAGTAGTGTCCCTCTGCAGTCCAATTGAGTCAGAAAGGATATTTGTGTGTACACTCGCCTGTCTTCACACTAAATGTTCATTTGTACACTTGCCTGTCTTCACACTAAATGTTCATTTGTAAACTCTGCATTTATTCCCTTTCCCTTTTCCCTTTTTCCCTTTCCCTTTCCTCATTTAAATGGCTGCTCTCGCTTTGAAGTTGACGTAGTACCGTTCAACAGTTAAAGCAAAGGTTTTAGAATACTCTGTCTCACCATATATCATTCCAAAATTGGTGGGGGTCAAAATGACCGGAAGTCATCCATGCTCTATGTGAGCCAGCGCCTCTCGGTGGCAAGCAGTGGCATGGCCGCTGGCGGCACGTCTTGGGCGATGTGAGTGTCCGATGAAAGTCCAGGTAACTTTATGTTAATGTCCT
>NC_045166.1:13205480-13207980 GCF_900700415.2 Clupea harengus
TGCAGTAAAACCCTATTAGAGTTCTTAAACGTTTATCCACAGGGTAGAGACACTCATTACCCATGTAGAATGAAGCTCTTGAGTAAAATCACACTCTATAGCTGAGGGCAAACAAACTCACAGAAAGCTCTCATCCCTCTATGAGACACTTTTAATGAGAACGATCTCCACCGCTGTGTGCTTAAGGTTGCTGGATTGAACACTGACGCAGAGGAGAGAGTGGGAGGAAATCTTTGTTCATCTTTTTCTTAAATGTAAAAAATTTGGGGGGGGTTGTAAAATATTGATGAATGTGATGGCCTTGCGTTTTGTGTTGTTTTCTTTTTGAAATATTAAAATACTTGCCAAGATTCAATCATAAATTAATAAAAAAATATTTTATTAAAAGAGTTTCCTCAGTTGTACACTATGGCTGCAAGAATGCTTTTTACAGCCCCACAGTCACACTTCACAGACAAAGGAACTGACCAAGACGTCTACATACAGAAGCCTCCATCTTTTGTGTGACATTACTTATTGTCCTCTATTCACACTAGGTCTAAAGGTAGGTGGGGGTTTGTGCCACAGGCATAGGCAGTAGAGCACAGAGCAGAAGCCTACGGAGCAGGAGAGCTCATCTTCAAGGTTATGAGAACATGAACATCTTCAAGGTTGACTGTCTTGAGGTTATGAGAATATGAACATCTTCAAGGTTGACTGTCTTAAGGTTATGAGAATATGAACATCTTCAAGGTTGACTGTCTTAAGGTTATGAGAATATGAACATCTTCAAGGTTGACTGTCTTAAGGTTATGAGAATATGAACATCTTCAAGGTTGACTGTCTTAAGGTTATGAGAATATGAACATCTTCAAGGTTGACTGTCTTAAGGTTATGAGAATATGAACATATTCAAGGTTGACTGTCTGATGGTTATGAGTACATGAGTTAAAAGATTAGGTAGATGGGTTCAGAGGTCACAAGGGAGGATTGGGAGATTGGGAGGACAAGAAATGGAACTAGGGACTTGTGACTTGAGTCTATGACAAGGGTATAGGGCTAGGAAATAGGAGCTAGAGGCTGATTGTTGGCGGACTAATTTAATCTTGTGGGTATAAATTAGGGATGGGAAATGCAGAGTGGGGGATTCTGGGGGTAAATTAGTTCCTAGTTTCTTTCCTGTTGCTCCCACTGCGTCCACATGTGCTCCTACATTAAATTTCCAATAAATCATGGCAGAGAGCCCGCCTACATTTCCCATAAATCATGGCAGAGAGCCTGCCTACATTTCCCATAAATCATGGCGCAGGCTCTGTTACTCCACTGGCATCGGCACAGGATGCCTATACATCACCAAGATGGATGAGCCCAAACACATATGCATCACACAACACAAGCACACACACATGCATGCACACACACATGTAGGCACATACATACATACACACATACTCACTCTCACACACAAACACAAACACACACACACACACACACACACACACACACACACACACACACAGAGAGGCCTGAACCAATAAATGTTCTTTATTACAGCATATACGCCTCCATAAATTCTTTATAAGCTGTAAAATCCTAAGTAACCATTTCTATCAGACAGTAGTACCATAAAAGTAGTGAGACATCACCATCTTACATGCGCTACTTGATACCTGATATCTAAACCGAATGAGTGTGTGTCTCTCTCTTTCTTACACACACACACAGGAGACTGCATGTGCGTTTGTGTGGATTTGTGTGTGTGTGTGTGTGTGTGTGTGTGTGTTTTGAACACCGGTCCAAGGGGTGTCAAATTACGACTTCACTGCTGGCATTTACCATTGCAACGGATCATATCAGCAGTCTGTTTGCCAGGTCTGTCCTCCTCTATCTCATGCAGGTGCTCCCTTATTCCTCCTCCTCTCCTCTGCCTCCACCTCCTCTCCTCTCCTCCTCCTGAGTTATCTCATAGAGGTGCTCCCCTTTGCTCCACCTCCTCTCCTCCTCCTGAGTTATCTCATGCAGGTGCTCCCCTCTTTGTCCACCTCCTCTCCTCCTCCTCCTCCTCCTGAGTTATCTCATAGAGGTGCTCCCCTTTGCTTCTCCTCTCCTCCTCCTCCTCCTCCTCCTCCTGAGTTATCTCATAGAGGTGCTCCCCTTTGCTCCTCCTCCTCCTCCTCCTCCTCCTCCTCCTCCTGAGTTATCTCATACAGGTGTTCCCCTTTGCTCCACCTCCTCTCCTCCTCCTGAGTTATCTCATGCAGGTGCTCCCCTCTTTCTCCACCTCCTCCTCTCCTCCTCCTCCTCCTCCTCCTGAGTTATCTCGTGCAGGCGCTCCCCTCTTTCTCCTCCTCCATGCGGGAGGAAAACATCTGCCCCCAGGGATCCTCTATGTCCTCAAGCATGGCTGGAACTGTGGACTGAAATAACCCGGGTATCCGACCGCACACACATACACACACACACACACACGCGCACACGCGCACACGCGCACACACACACACACACACACACAGGAGCACAC
>NC_045166.1:13217980-13237162 GCF_900700415.2 Clupea harengus
ACACACATACGGTACATAAACACTTTCTCTCTCTCTCTCTCTCTGTCTCTGTCTCTGTCTCTCACTCACACACACACACACACACACACACACACACAGGTACACACATGTGACTACATATACATGCACTTTCTACCACTCTCTTTATTCTTTCTCTAACACACAGACAGACACACACACACTCACACACACACACACACACACACACACACACACACACACACACACACACACACACACACACACACACACACACACACACACACACACACACACACACACACACACACACACACAAAGACACACAGAGATCCCTGCACCTGGTATTGTACTAAAAACTCTACATCCGGCACTCTCAAAAGCACTCCCCTCAGCACACAGAGACTGCGCTGCGTGCCACAATGCTTACTCTTCAGCTGGACTCCATCAGCAAATCACATACAGCGCAGCACTGCAAGGCAAGGTCAGTCTGAACCATTACACAGCACATTCACAGGCCCTCACTTCATTACACATCAGTATTTTTAAGTGCTTCGCTGGATTAGGATACACACGACAGCTGAGACAGAGGAGAGAGAGAGAACGAGAGAAAGAGAGAAAATATGAAACAAACAAATTGACTAGGAAGCTTTAATGGTTTCACAGTGAACTGATACATAAAGGCTCAATGGGTGGAAGATATGAAGCGACAAGGGAAACATAAAACTCAGTCATTTAATTTGGATTGTTTTGTACACTCTGTGAATTACAAGTAAGGATTATAAACAACAGTTGTTTTTGCACAGGCACAAATAACTCTGAAATAAGCTGTATGAAGTACATGTTATGCACCCGATAGTGTGGAGAAAAACAGTAGGCTATAGTGTAGGGGTTTCTTTGACTCACTTGAGACTTCCGTGTACCACTGATGAAATTATGGTATACACATGCACACACGCGCTCATGAATATTCATCTGTTTTTACTTTGCCGTGACATGACGTCCAGGTGCTCCGGGCTTTACTTTGTATCCGTGTGTATGCACAGCTGATAGGATTTGTATCGCATTTTCCGAGTGACTCACACCGGTACACTCGGGGGGGAAAGTACACTCGGAGTGAAACCACTGGAGGCAAGTTTATAATTAGAGTTGTCCTCGCATAACTTTTCCCCCTAATACTTTCAGGTCGGAATAAATAGGGATTGACGTGAGCGTAAGCATTTAAAAATAAGTGCCTGTGAGGAATCGCACCTTATTTTTTCGGTAGATATTTCACGGTCTATTTCCCCTTTCCCTGAGTCACCCGAGAGATGTTTTGATGTCGAGCGCAGATCCTCTTTTCAGAAAGCCCTCTCAACTGAGCGAGAGGAGAACTCAGACGCTTTCATGTCAACGGAGAGACGCAGTATATCATTACAACTTCATCTTCATGAACAACATTACAAGCACTTACCGCTAAATCCAATTACTCAAATAGATTTGAAGCTTCTTGTCTCTTCTGAGCAAGCTAGATTTAAGACCTTACAACACTGATGTATCAAGTAGCTCGGAGTTAAATAAGAATTTGGGCCCTTTTTTCTCGCCTTTTTAGGTCGAAATTTTACAAGAAAGAAAAATAATCCATATCAGTCCAGTATTGAGTTCAAACGCTATAACCAGCAACCGCAAAATGGCTGTACAGTGTAAGCCAAAGGGGGAGTATCTGCATGGAAAGGATCCATACAGATATAGACCTGTGTATGTTTACCTCAGGCACTGTAAATAAACTGTAGAAAATGTACAGCAGTAATATAAAGATATCTTCCAAAGTGCTTTACATTAAAAGCCATTGCAGGAAACAAGATACCAAAATGGAAACTCAACATGACATACAAATTGAACAGTTATCTATAAAACATATAACTATAAAAACTACAATATAACGGTAAGAAAGGGGAAGCAGTGATAAGGGAATCAGGAAAATAAGACATAAACATAAAAACAGACTGAGAAATCGAGTCATTTTGTACGTACACAAGGGACATCAAATTCAAGGCAGACTGGGCCCTGCTGAGAGCCCCCTCCCATGTTAGATTTCTGATTTCAGCACCACGGAGAGCGACATTGTGTTAGACAACAGACCACATGTCACATGAGCATGATGGAGTATGTGGGGCATATTTTATGGTGTGTATGTGGTTGTGTGTGTGTGTGTGAGAGAGTGTGTGTGTGTGTTTGTGTGTCCTGCAACATCAAATTTCAGTGCCTTGAGGAGTCAACCCGTCAGGCCTGAGCACTGCTGCTGTAGCGAGCTCAGAAATACAGCAGATAACCTGAGGGTGAGCCCCCCCCCCCCCTGTGAACCATGACTGGCAGCTCCAGTGTAGCAGTGGACTTGGCATCATTACAGCACTACAGAGCAGGTGATGGATTGGAGGTTGTCTCTCAGGGAAGAATTACCTCGCTCTCTCTCTCGCTTTGCTCTCTCTCGCTCTCTATCTGTAATTTTCAACACACTCACTCAGAAACACACATACAAACGCACACAGTCAGTCACACACACACACACACACACACACACACAAATTCACTCACTTACGCACACACACACAAACAAACTCAGATGCACACACTCCAACACGCGCACATTCACATACACACACAGATATAAAAACACACACACACACACACACACACACACACACACACACACACACACACACACACACACACACACACACACACACACACACACACACACACACACACACACACACACACACACACAGAGGATACCTGCCAGGTAGCTGGAAGTAAGAAACCCATCCCACCACAGAGCCATTGCCTCCCAGCTTTCTCTACATGCACCTCTGGCCCTTAAAGAAATCATTCAAATATTCACTGACCAGTAAATTATGAGCAGTGTGTGTGTGTGTGTGTGTGTGTGTGTGTGAGGAGGTCAGAGAGAGCAGGGCTCGGAGACTGAACACAACCAGCATCATCAACCAGCACATCAAGCAGCAGCAGTCACAAAGCAAAATTACAAAAAAGTTTGAGATTTCAAAGTGTATGTATGTGTGTGTGTGTGTGTGTGTGAGTGTGTGTGTGTGCGTGTGCGCCCTTGTGTCCGTCTGCGTGTGTGTCGGCCATAGACTTAGAAATGGTGCTGGCAGTGTCTTCCCCACTTTCACATTCATGGCAACAGAGCGGGACTCATTGCTTTAAGAAATGAAATGGAAGGTGTAAGATCTGGTAGTGCATGAAGATGTTAAAGTAGACGTTTATTTTTGCGCATGTATGCTCTGTGGGATTTGACCCCATGATTAAATTCAATTCAATTCAATTCAATTCAATTCAATTCAAGTTTATTTATATAGCGCCATAACAATACAATTGTCCCTAGGCGCTTTACAGAGCCCAGAGCCTGAACCCCTTAGTGCAAGCACAATGGCAACAGGGGCAAGGAAAAACTCCCTGTTAGTCAGGAAGGAACCTTAAGCAGAACTACGGCACATGAGGGGGGACCCATCTGCTTGAGGTCGGCCGGGTGGAGATAGGAAGGGGGGGATGGGGGGAGGGTTGTGTGGCAGAAGGGGAAGGGGAACACAGCCTGCATTTGATAGATGTACATACAGTAATATACAGACATCCGGTGGTAAATACATGATACAAACAAGACCAGTTTAGTGGGTATACACTGTGCTCATAGGGTTACTGTTACAGGGGTAAGGGGAGTAGGAACAGAGAAACATGTCGGTGGTGGCAATAATAGATATTGTATATAAATGCTAGCATAGGGTATGAGGTAGAGTAAGTGTACGGCAGTGCGGTGGCGGTGGGTGCAATTGGCCAAGGGTTTCTACAGGTAGACTGGGTGGAGAGACTATAGCAGCGTCCCATAGCGAAGATAGTCTAGATTAGGAGAGAAAGAAAAAGAACAGAGTGAGTGGGTAGAGTTTGGCTGTCCATATGCGTAGATGAGGAGTAGTGGGGGTGAGGAGCAATGTTTCCACTTCCATCAGCAATTGGGACATGCTATAAGGGAGAGAGAACATTTTTGTTAGTAGACATCAATTTCAGAAACAGATAAGGAGATACCTTTGGGTAGTAGATTTAACAGTAGGCAATATGGTCATTTTATCAGTATTATTATAGGCATTAGTAATGTGATATGAAAGGAGAGGGAGAGAGAGAGAGAGAGAGAGAGAGAGAGGCTGCCTGGCTAGGTGTATGGGAATATTATTTAGTATTTAGTTAGGTTTGGTACATGCAGAGATTTTAGTCATACGCTTTGTAAGGGTGCACAACAGTGACCAATTGGCTGGTGACAGACGCAAAATGCGCCGTATGCTGTGCCCGGGATCTGTCGCACTCCTTCACGGTACAACATACGCTGTCTGTAGCCCAGTTTTGTTGATTAGGGGGGTATTGCATGTGTTTAGATATGTTTAGTTATGCTGGCATTTAGCATTTTGTTTGGTTTGGTCTCTTTTCCAGATGAGCTCTAACATATTCATGCACTACCAGATGAGCTCTAACTGTACTGAAAGTGTTTATTTATATATATATTCTGGAAGTATATATATATATATATATATATATAGTTACTTTCATAAATGACCCTGAAGATTATCTTCGACCTGAAGCTGGGTATCATTAAAGGAGACCTGAATGAAAAACACTTGTGTACCAATTTTAATTTAATAGTTTACTTTTTGACAAAATAAGTATGCACCAAATGATAACATCTACATCAAGAAAATGTATCAACTAAAGGGGTTGTTCATATCTTAAGAGTTCACATTATCCGCAAATGACTGGACGGGTGACTGCTTTCTGCCTACTGTTATTATACAAGTAGAAAGAAAGAATATGCTACTGCTAACTGAAATGTTAGAATCTGCAGTTGGAGCTATTTCATGTGGGCTACTTTAACTCACATGATTAATTGACAAGGCACGGCTAAAAACTTTCTAAGGGAACGTCTCGCTCTACTTAGGCTCCTGCATAAATTAGCCTGTGCTCAAATGATGTACATTTTGTTTCCACTCTCTCAGTGTTGTATTGATTCTAATTATGCCAGTCACCTCTCTGTCCTTCGCAAAGGGGCTTTTTCCATTTTAAAAAGGATTCTTAATAAGCCCCAACTGACCAGTGATGAGCAGTGAGAGAGAGTGTGTGAGAGAGAGTGTGTGTGTGTGTGTGTGTGTGTGTGTGTCTGTGTGTGTGTGTGTGTGTGTGTGTGTGTGTGTGTGTGGAGGTCAGAGAGATCAAGGCTCGAAGACTGAACACAACCAGCATCATCAACCAGCCCATCAACCAGCAGCAGTCTAAGCAAAGTTACAAAGAACTGGTGTGTGAGTGTGTGTGTGCGTGTCTATGTGCGTCTGTGTGTCTGTGTGCATGCACTCATGTGTTTGTATATGCTTGTGTGCCTGCATTCCTCTCTGTGTGTGTGTGTGTGTGTGTGTGTGTGTGTGTGTGTGTAGGTGTTCATCTGTTGGCATATATCAGATGAAGTGTGTGTGTGTGTGTGTGTGTGTGTGTGTATTTCTAATGGCATAGGTGTGTGTGTGTATCCCACGGGCGAAATTATGGTATCTTGTGTGTCTTCATGTGTTCGCCTGCATATCTAATGTAGTATATGTGTGTGTGTGTGTGTGTGTGTGTCCCAAGAGTGTCATAAGTATGATGATATACTGTATGTGTGTGTGTGCATGCATGTCTGATGGAGTGTGTGTGTCCATCCCATTAGTGGCATCTGCGTGATGGTGTGTCCCGTGAGTGACATCGTGATGGTGTGTGTGTGTGTGTGTGTGTGTGTGTGTGTGTATGTGAGCGTACGTACACCTCTCTGATGGAGTGTGTGTGTGTATCCCACGTGTGACATGAACGTGATGGGGTGTCTGACACCTCAGAGCTGCCGTAATGGGGCTTAACTGATAATGAGGCGGCAGACATAATATCCACCATATTGAGAGTGCTCATCACTAATGGCGCCTTAAAAAGTGTAATAGATTCCAGCACTGATACGATCTAATGGAAAAGAAACTCGCAGTAAGAAATGAGTAGAATCGCCCTAGACTCCACTCTAATTTCATGGAGGTTTTTTTTTTTAGCTTGTACAGACTCGCAAGAATATGGACTATATTGTGTGTTGGGGTACAGAATTTAACACAGCTGTTACCACAAGACTGAATTGTAATTTTTTTGAATGAGCTTCGAAGGACAAACAAGAAGCTGATACAATGCTGAAATTCAAGACTAAATTAAGTGTGGAGACATTTAGCCAAACTGAAAGAGGGTGGTAGGATTCAGTGCTATTGTGAAGGGCTTGAACCTATTGATATCGTCATGCTAACTTGATAACTAATTGCAACTACCATGCAATGTAATATACTGTGCGAAGGTGAAATTCCCTCCCCTTCTCACTGTGACTCATGAGGAGTTTGGCCCTGGTGTGGGGTGGACTCCCCTGCCACAATGGTCGGATCCGGGCTCCCCCACCATAGTGGCTGGACCCGGGAGACCAAATTGGTTCAATTAAACCCAACTGGCTGCCCTATTTAAAGGGTGCCTCATGTTCATGAGGGGAGACTTTTTTGAGATGGCATTGGGAAAACTTTTGAAACAGGCATGAGAGGCTATGAGAGGCTGAAAACACTTACCTGCTGTGAGGCTAAGTGGAATTGGTATCTATATGTGTGGATACTATTATGTGCTTTGTGGATATGTTCCTTGTGAGTTTTGTGATTAGTGAACTTGTGAACCTGTGCTTTGAATATGTTCCTTGTGAACCTGTGTAGTGAATATGTTCCTTGTGAACCTGTGCGTTGTGAATATGTTCCATGTGAACCTGTGCTGTGTGATTATGTTCCTAGTGAACTTGTGATTAGTGAATCTGTGAATAATGAATCTGTGCCTAGCATGCTCAAGAATATGCCTAGTTTTTATATGAAAGCCACCATCTCCTGCACCCTTCTTCCCGACTACACCACCCAGTAGAGTCGCCACATCCCAGAATAACGTGGGGTGACCGTCCGGTCCCTCACATATACCATCAACTGATGTAATGATGCAGAAATGCAGCTTTTGTACCTAGAAAGGTGTCTAGTGTTTATCTAACCTTGAAGTATTCTAGAAGGTCGCCTGGACTGTCTACACCACAGACTTCAGCCAGATCACTTTAAGCATGCAGCTCAGAAAGCTGTTCCAGTGGTCTAGTAAAGCGAGTTATGCCATATATACCCCATAGAGGTGAATTTGTTTATGCAGTGTATTGCATTCTATTTTTTGTTTAATATTTTAGAACCTATTTTTCCTATTTCCAATATGTAATTTTCTTTTGGCATATATTCTGTATGTTTTTTATTTATTTATTTATATTAGATCATCTCTATTGTCTTTTAATCCTGTTAAAGGGTAAGCCAAGAACCGATAAACTGGATCAACATTATAACACCAATTCATTCACTTAACACAAACGAACGAGAGAATACTGGATGATGGCCTACTGAGGGATTTATAGGTCACAGAACAAGAGAGTGAATTGGGTTGGAGCTCTATGTTGACAAGCACATGGCGTGTTGGGTTACACCAAGAGCATATTTAGTAAGTAAACAGTATTTTGTGATAAGGAGCGTGACTGAAATAAATTCCGAGTGGAACCATGGAATGTTTGTCATTAGTGTTAGGAAGGTGCATCATTTAGGAGAGGGTGCAAAAACACACTGTTGAATGGGTCGCCCTGGTGCCATTGTGGTGTAGCGGTAAAATTCTAAATCACCATGACAACAGAAAATTAACACAGGAAAGACTGTCATTCCCTGTGCCATTCCAAACATCAAAGCACACGCAGAGGGAGGAGTGTGTGTGTGTGTGTGTGTGT
The DNA here is from genome assembly GCF_900700415.2 of Clupea harengus. Classification (NCBI taxonomy): domain Eukaryota; kingdom Metazoa; phylum Chordata; class Actinopteri; order Clupeiformes; family Clupeidae; genus Clupea; species Clupea harengus. Next base: position 13,225,827 of record NC_045166.1, read on the forward strand.
GTGTGTGTGTGAGAGAGAGATAATGTGTGTGTGTGTGTGTGTGTGAGAGAGAGAGAATGTGTGTGAAAGAGATATAATGTGTGTGTGTGTGTGTGTGAGAGAGAAAGAGAGAGAGCAGAGGACAGAAAGAGAGAGAGAGCAGAGGACAGAAAGAGAGAGAGAGCAGAGGACAGAAGGAGAGAGTGAGAGAGAGAGAGAAAGAGAAAGAGAGCAGAGGACAGAAGGTGAGAGAGAGAGAGAGAGAGAGAGAGAGAGCATATCTAGCACCTGATGCACCTGCTCCCTTCTCTCAACCTTTTAAGATCTGACTGAAGCTGAGGCCCTTACAAAGAGCTCTCCACCTCCACCTCCCCTCACCATTCCACTTTCACTCATTTCATCCCTCGTTTCCCCCTCCACCTCCATTCCTCCAGCAATCCCACAGCTCCTGCTGTCCTCCTCTCTTCTCGTTTGTATCCGTGCTGTTCGCTCAGGCGAAACATCCATTTCACTCGCCACAATCAATGACACGATCAAGAGAAAGGCCATTCGCTATGTCTCTTCTGCTCTCGCTCTCTGTGTTACTCTGTTTTCCTCTCTCTCTTTCTCTCTCTCTCTCGCTCTCTCATTCTCTCTGTTACTCTGTCTTTCTCTGTCACTCTCTTTCAGTCTTTCTTTGTCTCTGTCTCTGTCTCACTCTCACTCTCACTCTCCATCTCTCTCTCTCTCTCTCTCTCTCTCTCTCTCTCTCACACACACACACACACACTCACACACACACACACACACACACACACACACACACACACACACACACACACACACACACACAGAGTCACACAGAGACAGCTTTCATCCCCTGTTTCCATATACTGGTTCCACCCAATACCATAATCAATGTTTTGTGAACCAGAGTGTAATAGCGAATAACCTTAAATAGATGTAATCACTCTTTCAGATGAAAGGACTCGGACAAAGACACACACAGAGGACAGACACTGCCCCCACAGACCTGTCTGAGCTGATCACCACCGTCCACACAGGAAAAGTCATGCTGCACTCATTAACATCCCTCAAACACTTGCCCAGGTGTCCGCAGGGTGCAGGTGGCTTTTCGATGTGAAGAAGTGGGAATATCCCAGCAAAAAGAAGACCAGATATAATAAACCTCTGTCTGGATGCTGATAATCACTGATATTCACTAATTATGAACTGATGAACTGAAATGATAACACACGGTAATGAATTGCAAATGCTCTGAAACCTTGCCCTCTGGTAGCTAAATAAAGACTGAGAGTTTGCATAAGGTTTTCATGAATGCTTGATGCCTCGTAATCTGTATGCAGCATCCACACAGGTGTAAGTAAGGTCTGAAATATTAGCCAGGCAACACATGAACCACTGTTAGCATTTTTAGCACCGCATACACCATTACACCACCAACACAAGCATGATCCTCACCCACTTATATACTTAGAGAGTTAGCGCCACAAAGATGTCAAAACAAGCTATACCTTTGACCTATAGTGGCACTCAAATACCATTCATACATGTTAGCAGCCCTCAAAATTCAAACATTTGTTACTATCGGATATGCTGGCAACCTTAATATTAGGACTGTCACTAACAGAAAAAATAGCTCCATGGACCCCTTAAAAGTAACAAATATTCAGCACTAGATTAAACCACAATAATTTAGCACCAATCAAACATAGCTTTACACCATCCAAACATCACTTAACACCACTCAATCATTACTTTTGCCCATCCAAACATCACTTAACACCACTCAAACATAAATTAGCATCAACGCAACATTCATCAACGCCTCTCAGGCAGTTTGAGACACCCGTGGCCAGATGCTGGAGTCATTTCACGCTCTGCCATGAAGCGTGTTAGCACTCAGACAGATGTTAGCGGCGCTGAAACTGACAGGCATGCAGAGAATACCAGACCCAGTAGTCTACACACAGAGGCTGGTGCTGCTGTCACAGCCTTTGGCACCGTCGTTCATTTGCAGAGACAGCCGACAGCAGAGCTTACCGGGTTGGTGGCTGATGTTGGAAAACCTGATTTGACCCAAACGTGGCTGTTGTTTAGATAAACATGCCACTGCCCAGACAGATATTACTCTGACAGAAATATTACTGTAACCCCTAGTTCATAGAATCTCATCTAAATGGGAAAATGGACAGCCATAGCATCCAAGTAGGAGACCAGTTGTAACATTTATTTTTGCCTTGTTGCAAAATACTGGCAGAAGTGACACCTTTCATTTGAACATATGCAGTGCAGGTGCAGGGGGTTAGTGAAGCTTCTGCATGCTCTAGGTAAGAGACTGTAAGTTACTCTCAGAATGCTGTGCGGTTAAGAGAGAGCCAGTGTTCTGTTTATGTGTAAATGTGCCAATTAAGATTGTTGTTCGTGTCTCTCTTTTGTGTCCTGTGTTGGCATGTATGGCTGTTATCATTCCTGCTGTGTGGTATGATGTAATGCCTGCGTGTTAGCCCCTGGGTTAGTTAATGTGATCGGTGCACCATCAGTGTCTTTGTCGTGGCAAAGCTAGACTTGCTTCCCATTTCTGTCAGTGTCTATCAGTATTTCCTACCTGTATGCTTTTTTCAAAATAAAAGGCTTGCAACCAAAGGCCATGAGCTTCGCTACTGTCTTCTTCGAAAAACCCACTGACACTACATTAGTGTCAGAAGCAGATGAAGATGACTAAAACGCGATGAATCGAAGACGTCACTGACCAGCTGCAACGGGGCAGAGAGTGGCCAAAGCTTATCTTTGAAGAGCCTTGACGAGGCTAAGCCCGGCCGTGTCTCAGCCCCAGGGACGGCAGGAAGGGGCACCCAACAGTGCCAGCGCTCCCTGCTGGGGATGAGGAAGCAGCAGGTCGCCAACTCCGCTGCTTGCACCGCTACATGAGAAATTAGATGTGTTCGCTCGCCCACGCATCACTTTTAACAAACGTCACTTACACAGCAACATCACCTTTTGCTAGACTTTACAAATCTCTTGTTATACACAGCATATAAGAAGAAGAAGGACTTAATGATCAATCAAAACACGTTTCTACTGTAATTGTTATTGGAGAATCAACAAACAACCATTAGGGTTGCAGTGATTTGTACCTACCTTGACTCAGGTCTTTATTTCATTATTCATCATCATTATTTTCTTTGTCTATTATGGCAAATGCTAACATCACACTTGCAGAGGTCTCAATTTAAATCCATAAACTAGGCTAAATGTGTTAGTACATGAATTCCATCCTAAATAGAGTACTGTAGTTACTAATACAAGTTACTATGGTGCAAAAGAAAGACACGGTTGCACGTCAGCAAGTATATCCATATAAACTGACCTCTTCAAACAGCATGTTCAGAAGGAAAAGCTTCAGTTATTTTAAAACAAACTCTGAATAAGGCTTAGTAGGAGTCCGTGGAAACAGCAGACAAAATTGACCTAGATAGAAGCCCTGCCATACAGCAGCTGATGAAATCCGGCTACAATTCTTCATTAAGAAATCCTGTTAACGAGGTGTGATCGTTTGCTGTTCTCATGACACAGTATGAATATTTTGTTGTTTAAACATGACCCTGTAGGCAACACAGTCATCTGTGTTTCATCAAAGTTAGCATATTTGATGACAATTTTCCTTGGTTGGACTGATCATTTATTTTTTGTTCATAAACTGTAAAATTTTATTTTAAATTGCAGGTTGACAGGGGAGGGGGGTTTTCACCTATACCTCACACATTCTAAAATGTATGAGGCTCCAAAGGGACACGTCAAGCCTTGTAACCATAAACAAAAGATCCATCTCTAAAAAGACTTCCGCGTGAGATGCTCTTGTGTCTCCTTACTCAATAGTGCTCTGTCCTCACGCCTCCCTTCTCGTCTCCTCTGGCAGTAGTCAGAGAAAGGAGACGTCCTTCATGACATCACACTTTGAGCGATTTTCAGGGGCAGGCGCTGGAGGGCCGAGGACAGAGGAAGCATGCCAATAACAGTATGAGGTGTACCTATTGTGCTGTAGCGTGCTAATGACAGTATGAGGTGTACCTATTGTATTATAGCATGCTAATAATAGTATATGGTGTACCTATTGTATTGTAGCATGCTAATGACAGTATGAGGTGTACCTATTGTATTGTAGCATGCTAATAACAGTATATGGTGTACCTATTGTACTGTAAGCAGGTGAAAAATCAGGTGAAAAATTGCGGTTGAGTAGGTTGTTATTGTCGGAGTTGTGCATTCCTCTTGTGTCGAGTAGAAGTGTACGTGTAACGCCCATCATGTAATTTGTGTGTTGTGTCGATTATTCCTTGTATTAGTTTAATGTTAGTTGTCCACCGTCAGTGTGATGATTATTGTGAAGTATGCACTGCCCTTTTCTCCTCCCATTTGGATGAGCTCTTTCCGTGTGTTAATCCGGTGATGTGGCTTCAAAACTAAATGCGGTGCTGCAAAAAGGAGCTATGCTGTGTCGTCACTTCAGAGAGAAAGTAGTTAAAGTAAGTATGTAAGACATGCGTGTTACAACTCTCCTAATATTTGATCACATAATTGGAATATCACACTTTGAATTCAGTAAATAATATACTAGCATCTAGATCAGTGATCACTGATCATGACCACCTGTATTGACTTCTGTCTGTGACCTTGGACAGAGATTGAGAAATAAGCTAACATTTTAACCGTAGCATGCTGATGCCATCGCACATTTTGGCTGCGAGTTTCATTGCATTATGTTAGACACAAGCTGTGAAATTAAGCAAGTTACAACTGCCCCCGTCTCCCCTGCTTGTTGCTGACAATAAAATGCATTCATTGTTGTTCATTTCCAAAAGCAAAAGCTCCTTAGCATCTTTGCTTCAGTGTCTTGGACGTTTTACTGCAGTCATGAACATTCTTTGTGCTTTAAAAGGAAAGAAATACTGTACACACTTCAAAACGAGAGATTATTAGAATACACAGCCGGGCCAAATCTTTTCACCAATCATCGAGAATGACATTATTATTTTAAGTCCACAGACAATTTTATTTATTTCTTATTCACACCTTTTACCTTCAAGGTATCATCTCCTGTTCAGACAGACTATTAGGGAAATAACCTCAATTTACAGGTCATTTAGTCCTTGCACTTATCAACACTACATACTCAGTATACGCAGCGCTTGTCATGAATTTCGCAAGGGATGAGTGTTTTTGCTTATTCTATTTTTCCAGGAAACTATTATGAATGGCTCTGAATACGTGTTTTCAGAAAGAGTAGAAGAAGGGAACAGACTTTAGAGAAAACAAGCAATTCAATTAAGGAATTTTGGTCCGCTTCCGGTAGGCTGGCTAGAGCATATTAAGGTAAGCCTGCAGGATGTGTGTGTGTGTGTGAGAGAGAGAGAGAGAGAGAAAGAGAGAGAGAGAGAGAGAGAGAGGGGGGGGGGGGCACTCAGGTTTACTCCAGGGCTTGAGACAGCCTTTGCCTCCAACTCTCTGGTCTCTCTTACTCTCTCACGGCTGTTTTCCCCTTAATTCAGTTTGGCATCCCCGCTGGCAGAAAATTGGAACGTGTTTGATTCCGTGCTTCAGTGGGTTTCAACATCACACAGAGAGCCAGGCCCACCAACTGTGTGTGTGGGTGTTTGTGTGTGTGTGTGTGTGTGTGTGTGTGTGTGTGTGTGTGTGTGTGGGGGGGGGGGGGGGGGTGTAAGCATGTATGTGTATGAGTATCAGTCACACACACCAGGCTGACTAAAAACGGGGACAGAGGGGTAGATTGCTTGTGTGTGTATACGTGCATCCAAATGTGTGTGTGTCTGTGTATTGGTGTGTGTGTGTGGTGTCCGCAGACCCCCCTGCTGCTGTGGCGTTTGGTCACACACACACACACACACACACACACACACACACACACACACACACACACACACACACACACACACCAGACCAAGTCTCTCCTGCATCCAATCTCCACATTTAAAAATGGGGACTGAAGAGGAGGAGGAGGGGGGGCGGGGGGGCAGCATGTCATCAGCCCAGCAGCCCATTAAAGTTCCACTAACCTGGGCAGCACCGACACGGCCCTGGAACCCTGCTGGTCTGGAGGACAGGGTAAACAGGAACCTATTTGCCTGGGCGAGAGTCATGCAGAATAGCAGCTTCCCTATTTCCTTCCCCAGGCTGTCTCAGACCTAATGTGATCTCTACGAGAAATGTTTTTCTCAGAGCTAATAGGAAGTAGAGGTAACAGATGAAATACTGTTATGAAGGATTAAATATATATATATAGTATATAGTATACAGACAATCAACCAGAACTACATGTTTTAATTATTTCTTCAGCATGACTAAACCTTTGATAGTTGAAGAAGACTCTGAGTCGACATGCCATGAACTGTATAAGTGGAATATTAGATAGTTTTAAGAACTCGAAGCTAAATGGTCCTCAGTACCATTTTGAAAGGCTTCAGAGGATAAGCACTGGAACTCTGAGGGTCTGTACATCCATGGCACTGCATGAATTCTCTGTAGGCATGCTTGCAGACATACATGAGCACTTTGAGATATAATTGATATTCTAAGTGAAATTCCATAAATTGTCATATATACACAATTGCCCAGTATACATACATGACAACATATGTAAGAGCCAGCCATAATGTTTTGTATTAGAATACTCTTTCAGAAGTGCCCCTCTACCAGCAAGCAATGGCTAATACTCTGATGTAATGCATATGGAGAGGATTCAAGCGGTGCTTTATGTTTCCTAAGCTTCTTTGCTTCCATGAAACCATGTCTCATGTTCCGGGGGGCGCCAGTGATATAAGCGGGGCTTCGCGAGGACACGGTGGGTGAAGGTTATTCAACAAGTGGGGCGTCAGAAGCAGCGGTGCTGATCCTCACAGAGGGATGGCGAAACCTGTCCTGCTCTGAACCTTCTGTTGTGGTTATGCAAGTGTCACCGTGGCAACCGAGTCCTTCTTCACCAGCAACAGTGAACAGAAGGATCCGGAAGAATCCTGCGTCACCCCCACAAACACTGAAGTGACAGGAAATACTGACTACACTCTCTCTCTCACACAAACACACACACAGACACACACGCACATACATATGGAGTGACTCATCTTTCAAGTACTTGATATTTCCTGAGGCCAGAGACAAGCTGTGTGTTACACACAGAAGGGGCACACACACACACCACAAACACTCTCTCCCTCTCACACCCACACACACCACAAAACTCTCACACACACATTTTCAAAGCTGCCCTTTTCCACAGCTTAACCTGCTGTGAATGCCGGGACACATCCCATGTCCCAGTGCTGACAGCATTATTGTTTTTCCCTGCCCTGGGTCTCAGCCTCTGTCCAGGAATGAGAAAGAGAGAAGGAGAAAGAGAGAGAGAGAGAGAGAGAGAGAGGGAGTAAATAAAAAGAAAGATCCCATTTTCCAGACAGGTCTGCTTTTTCTCTTAGCTTCAGACAGCTTCTATGGGCCAATTTATCATGTCTGTGTGTGTGCTTGTGTGTGTGTGTGTGTGTGAGTGTGTGTGTGTGTGAACGAGAGAGAGTGTGTGTATGTGTGTGTGTGTGTGAACGAGAGAGAGAGTGTGTGTGTGTGTGTGTGATTGTGTCTATGTGTGAGAGTGTGTGTTTTGCTACATGTACTGAGGCGAGAAACATTCCACATAGAGGGGAGGCTTATTAAGACGTGTCACCTCCTCTTCTTGTTTTCTCTCTGCTTCTTTCGCTCTCTATCACTCCATCTCTCTTTATCTCACACAATCATATTCTCCTCTGCCTTACTTACAATGTATGGATAGAGAGAGCAAGATAAAGAGAAAGATTGAACAAGCCATAGAGAGACAAAGAAAGAGAGCAAGAATGCTTAACAGCGAGAGACAGTCGAGGGTGAAGAGTAAGAGAAAAGGAAGGATGGAACAAGCCATAGAGAGGAAGAGAGAGAGGGAAAGAGAGAGAGAGAGAGAGAGAGAATGTTTTAAACAGCAAGGGACAGTAAGAGGTGACTGTGATAGAGGGATGTGTAAGAGAAAGATAGAAAGGGGAGAGAGAGAGATGGAGAGAAAGCCTAAAGAGGAGGAGAGTTCATGGTGACTGTGAAGAAAGTTAAATAAGTTGCAGATGGAGAGAAAAAAAGAAACAGAGAGAGAGAGAGAGAGAAAGGAGTGATAGTGTGAGTTCTTGAGAGGGTCTGACAGAGGTGTGTGTGTGTGTGTGTGTGTGTGTGTGTTTGCCTTTTCCAAGTGAAAGTTGTTTAATCTTCTCCTCAGGCCCACTGTTCCCAGAATGCAGCTCTGCTGCTTTGAGCGCACAGACTGGATGGGAGGAGACAGCTGCATCTGTTTCTTGCTAAACACACACACACACACTAATGCACACACTCAGTTACACAATACACACACTCTGAAATGACACAGGAGCACCCCCCCCCCTCCACACACACACACACACACACAGTGGCAGAGGGGTGAGTTGAGTGGATTGAGTAGTTTTGTCGCTGGAAAAAATGCCTGTGTTAAAATTGTATGCACGGGGTTACTGTCCCTTTGGATTTAAATGCACCACAGCACACAACACACTCACACTCATGCACGGATATGCACACGCACGCACGCACGCACGCACACACACACACACACACACACACACACACACACACACACACACACACACACACACACACATACATGCACACATACACACACACACACACACAGACACACACACTCACACTCACATACAAATAAAGCCATACATATGCATGAATGGACAAATCTACACACTTTCAACAGATTTCCGACCCAGTCAAGGCACTTGGCACCCTGTTAAAGATGATAGTGGGTGTGTGACCTGACATGCACCATTACATGTGTGAGACCTGAGTGTATAAAATACTGCATGCTGCATACATACACATATAGTGGGGAAAGCATAGTGATATGGTTGCCCTTATGCTATGCTGTACCAGTGCCTGTGTACTTCCCTCTCCTTACACACACACACACAAACTAAATTTTCCAAATACACACAAAAGGCACTCATTCACTAAAACCATCAGACACCCAGATACAGACATAGACACACACACACACACACACACACACACACAACACAACACACACACACACACACACACACACCACACACACACACACACACACCACACAGACACAGACTGACACACACACACACACACACACACACACACAGAGACTGACACACACACAGAGGGAGAGAGGGTATAAAGAACTGGTATAAAGAACTCAGAGCTTCAGAGCAAGCTCATAAGACAAGACAAACACATGCTCTGTAGCTGTGTGTGTGCGTGTGTGTGTGTGTGTGTGTGTGTGTGTGTGTGTGTGGTGCCTGTGTGTGTGCCTGTGTGTGTGTCTGTGTCTGTGTGTGTGCTAGTCAGAGAGCTGCTCATTTCACAGTGAATTATGGCAGCGGGCTGATGACGGGCACAGCAGAGGATTAGACTTGAGAGACACAAGATGGAGATTCATTAAATCTACAGGAGATTAAAAAACAAAAAATAGAATTCAGGGACTTGAATCTCTCTCTCTTTCTTTGACACCCCCTTCCTTTACCTCTCTCTCTCTCCCTCTTTCACTATTGCTTTCTGTTTCTGTTTCTTCCTCTCTTTCTCTATTCCTCTCTTCCTCTTTCTATTGCTCTCTACCCCTCTCTCTTGCTCTCTCTCTCTATGTGTCCCTCCCTTTCTCTTGCTCTCACTCTCTTTTCTTCCCTCTCTCTTGCTCTCACTATCTCTCTTTCCTTCCCTCTCTGCTGCTCTCTCTCTCTCTCTTTCTTTCCCTTTTCCTCAACCTCCCTCTGTCGTTCTCTGGCAGTGGAAAACAAGAAAAGGGGACACATGCATTACTCTCCTGAAGCAGAGTACTCCTCCCTGCAGAAAGAGGGGAAATCATTTAGTTCTAATTCATCTGTTATGAGGAAAGTTTCTGTGTGTGTGTGTGTGTGTGTGTTGCTATCTTCCCTTTTGTATGTTGCATAAGTGTAATTATGTGTGTGAGTACTTTTCATGATTTGTAATGGTGTGTATTTGTCCGGGTACTGTGTGTGTGTGTGTGTGTGTGTGTGTGTGTGTGTGTGTGTGTATCTGTGTGTATGTTTCTCTGAGGGAGAGAGATTAATCTCCGTTGGTCTGGGAGGTGATGTAGCGCTTCAGTTAGCTGCCTGCCGCTAACACTCCTTAATTACAATCAGCTCCTGCCTCAGGCCAAAACCCACCACACAGCAGTAGCACAGAGTAGGCAGAAAAACACACTCTTTTTCTTTTTGTTATTTCTCTCTGTCATGTTTTTCTCTTTCTTTCTTTCTTTCTTTCTTTCTTTTTTTCCCACTCCTCTTCTACATCCCTCAAGGTTTTCTCTGTACCACTATTTCAACTACTACTGCAACTGCTGAGAGAGTGAGTGAGTGAGTGTGTGCGTGCGTGCGTGCGTGCGTGCGTTTTCAGAAGGCCTGCTTCCATGGCATGAAAATGAATACAGGAAAGAGAGCTGTGTTTGTGCTCCGAGTGCCATCCAAAGAAAATAAGATGTCAAAATGGATGACACACACTGAGACTCACACACTTGTGCTCATGCTTTTGTTCGTTCATACACACACACACACACACACACACACACACAGAAAGAGAAAGAGAGAGAGAGATAGAGAAAGAGAACTCAGAATAAAGAGCAAAGCACACAGCACAGGGTAGAGCGACCCTAGAGAATCAGTGACAAGAATGAGAATCAGCGCTATCAGCAGGACACCAGTTGGAGTGTAAAAGTGTGAGTGTATGTGTGTGTGTTGTGTGTGTGTGTGTGTGTGTGTGTGTGTGAGTGTGTGTTTGTGTGTGTGTGCGTGTTTGTGTGAGTGTGTGTTTGTGTGTGTGTTTTTGTTAGTGTGTGGGCATGTGTGTGTGAGAGAGCTTCTGCATGTGAACTGTCATCCATTTTGACAACTTCTTTCTATGGAGAGTGTGTATGGGTATGACAAAGAATGTGTGTATGTGTAAAATACAGAGGTGTGTGTATTATTTCAGGTAGAAAGACGTGTATTATTATTTTTTTCTCCTGTGTATTTATATGTGTGTGTGTGTGTGTGTGTGTGTGTGTGTGCGAGGGAGAGAGAGAGAGAGACAGGGAGAGTGCTCAACAGCCAAACAAATGACACCCCTCCCTTCTCTGTTCCTGAAGCATGTGTGTTGATTAGCTGGGATTGTTTATGGCTCGGTCTGAACCACTATGTTTGTTTCCAACCATTCGGCAAGTCAAAGATGATATTTTATCTTCTAAAAAGGTTTTATTTAAC
>NC_045166.1:13237662-13258182 GCF_900700415.2 Clupea harengus
CTCTCTTTGTCTCTCCATCTCTCCCTCTATTTCTACCTCTCTCTCTGCTTCCCCCCTTCTCCCTTCCTCTTTCTACTTCTCAATCCCTCCATCTCTACCTCTCTTTCTACCTCTCTCTCTGCTTCCCCCCTTCTCCCTTCCTCTTTCTCCTTCTCTGTCTCCCCATCTCTCCCTCTCTTTCTCCTTCTCTCTTCCTCCTTCTCTCCTCCCTGAGGATGTGCGGTGACTCTGAGGTTTGTGGAGATTCAGGTGATGTGAGGCAGAGGTGCCTTCCCTCTCTCCCTCCTACGTCTCCCTCCCTCTCTCTCTCCCTCCTATGTCTCCCTCACTCCCTCTCTCTCTCCCCCATACTTCTCCCTCCCTCTCTCTCTTCTTGCCTCCTCTTTCTCCCTGAGGACCTAAGTGACTCAGAGGTTTGTGGAGATCAGGTGATCAGGTGGTGGTATGCAGTCGTGACTAGGCTCTCTCTCCTCTCTCTCCCCCTCACGCTGATGTTTGTAGGAAATCAGGTGGTGGTTGGCAGAGGTGACTATGACTATGACTCTCTCTCTCTCTCTCTCTCTCTCTCTCTCTCTCTCCTCCTCCTCCCTCTCTCCTCCTCCCTCTCTCCTCCTCCTCTCTCTCCTCCTCACGCTGATGTTTGTAGGAAATCAGGTGGTGGTTGGCAGAGGTGACTATGACTATGACTCTCTCTCCTCTCTCTCTCTCTCTCTCTCTCTCCTCCTCCCTCTCTCCTCCTCCCTCTCTCTCCTCTCTCTCCCCCTCACGCTGATGTTTGTAGGAAATCAGGTGGTGGTTGGCAGAGGTGACTATGACTATGACTCTCTCTCCTCTCTCTCTCTCTCTCTCTCCTCCTCCTCTCTCTCTCCTCCTCCCTCTCTCCTCCTCCCTCTCTCCTCCTCCCTCTCTCTCCTCTCTCTCCCCCTCACGCTGATGTTTGTAAGAAATCAGGTGGTGGTTGGCAGAGGTGACTATGACTATGACTCTCTCTTCTCTCTCTCTCTCTCTCTCCTCCTCCCTCTCTCCTCCTCCCTCTCTCTCCTCTCTCTCCCCCTCACGCTGATGTTTGTAGGGAATCAGGTGGTGGTTGGCAGAGGTGACTATGACTATGACTCTCTCTCTCTCTCTCTCTCTCTCTCTCTCTCTCTCTCTCCTCCTCCCTCTCTCCTCCTCCCTCTCTCCTCCTCCCTCTCTCCTCCTCCCTCTCTCCTCCTCCTCTCTCCTCCTCTCTCTCCCCCTCACACTGATGTTTGTAGGGAATCAGGTGGTGGTTGGCAGAGGTGACTATATGCTCTGTCCTGCCCCAGGGGGAACTCATCTTATTCTGGAATACATTAGAATCTGCTTTCAGTGCAACCCTGGATGACACCTCTGTTCCTCCATCCTTTTTGCCAGACACACACACACACACAACACACACACACACACACACACACACGTGCACACACGTGCACACACACTCCCTCGGAAAACACACACACACACACACTCCCTCAGAAAACACACACACACACTTCTTTTGATCTTCATGTCATATTCGGTAGCACACACACACACACACACAACACACACACACACACACACACACACACACACACACACGTACCCCCCCCCCCCCACCCACACACACACACACAAACCTTAGGTGAAGCAGCATATATGAGGTGCAGAAATTGGAAGACTCTCAAGACTCTCACACTGTGTCCGTGTGAGAGTGTGTATATGTATTTAGGTCTGCATCTGTGTGTGTGTGTGTGTTGGTTTGTGTGTGTGTGTGTGTGTGTCTGTGTCTGTGTGTGTGTGTGTGTGTGACCTCTCTGCTCTACCTCTCCCGCTGTGATTGCTCAAAGGCTGGCAGTTTCATCTGCTCTCCAACCAATCAGAGCTCATGGCTAAGAGGGCAAAGGTCACTGTGCTGTGATCGCAGAGCCACTTCACACACAGAAATACAAAAAGAGAGAAAGACAGAAAAACAGAGTAATGAAACATGAGTGATGAATACACACACACAGACTGTTGCATACACACACACACACACACACACACACACACACACACACACATACACGCACACATACACACAACAGGATGCAAGCAAAGTTCTGGCGCGAAACGATAGGAGAGGAGAGATGAGGCGAGGAGAGTAATTATGGAGAAGAGGAGAGAGGAGAGGACAGGAAAAGAAAGGAGGGGAGAGGAAGAGGGGAGAGGGGGAGTGAGAGGAATGGAGCGTAACAGTGAGGAGAGGAGGAGGAAGGAGAGGAGAAGTGAATAGGATGAAGAAGAGGTGAGGGGAACGGAGCCAATGGGCCTGTCAGGCATCCATTATACACACTTTAGGCTGCACCTGTGAACAGCAGGAGAGGACAACACTCCACACACACCAGCAGGACTGACACACACACACACACACACACACACACACACACACACACACACACACACACACACACACACACACACACACACACACACACACACACACACACACACACACACACACACACCAGCAGGACTGACACACACAGGGAGGGAAAGGAAGAGATGGAGAGACAGAGGGAGAGAGGGAGGAAGACACAGACAGGGAAAGAATGACAAAGAGAGAGGGGGAGGAAGACAGGGAAAGAAAGAAAGAGGTAAAGAGAGAGGGAGGAAAATAGAGAGAGGGATAGAGAGAGAGAGGGAGGAAGACACAGATAGGGAAAGAGACAAAGAGAGATGGGGGCCAGAGAGAGAGGGATAGAGAGAGAGAGGGAGGAAGACACAGATAGGGAAAGAAAGAGACAAAGAGAGAGGAAGGGAGAGAGAGAGACAGACACAGGGAAAGAGTCAGAGACATGTATACAGGCAGACAGACAGGCAGATGGACAGACATACAGATAGACAGAAGGACAGACAAACAGGCACATGGACAGACAAACTGACGGGCCGGCATGCAGACAGAGGAAGGGGTGGAGGTCTGGGATGAGGCAGACGGGGGGGGGGGGGGGGGTCTGGGATGAGGCAGACAGAGGGAGATGATTTCACTCCATCACAGTAAAAACACAAAATGAAACCCACCCATCAAAGAGCCATTTTAACAGCAGTGATCTCAGGCAGTGGGGACACAGTGGCCAAAAGAACACAGTCATATCTACGGCTCTCTTATCCCACTGAGACAGAAGTGTCTGTGACCAACCACAGCGTGTGTGTGTGTGTGTGTGTGTGTGTGTGTGTGTCTGACTGATCCAAATCTATGACACCTCGCTGAAACTGTCTCGGCAGACTAAACAACCATAAAATAAACCCTGCCTGTCCCAATCTACATGCTCTTATCAGAGAATTGCCTCATTTGTGTGTGTGTGTGTGTGTGTGTGTGTGTGTGTGTGTGTCTGAGTGTGTGAGTCTGAGTAAATGTCTCTCTCTGTGTGTGTGTGTGTGTGTGTGTGTGTGTGTGTGTGTGTGTGTGTGTGTGAAATAAAATATCTGTGCAATAAAAGGTGTGTGAAATGCGAGACCTCCTCTACATGTGCTCCTGGTGGCATAAATCTGAAAATAAATCTGAATGTGTGGGAGGAGACATAAAAGAGAGAGAGAGAGAGAGAGAGAGATAGAAAGAAAGGAAGGGTGGGAAAGAAATAAATAGTGAGAGAGGGATGGGGAGTTAAGGGAGAAAAAGGGATGTAAAGCTTTGAAAAGAGATAGTTAGGGAGAAAGAGAAAGGGGCTTAAACAAGCAAAGCGGCTTAACACTGGTGTATTGAACCAGTAGTCAAACCTTTACATTACTACCCCCTCAAAACACACAATACTTGAGCACATCCAATGTAGACAACCTGTAAGATCTTTACATTACCACCCCCTCAAAACACACAATACATGAGAACATCTAATGTAGACAACCTGTAAGACCACGTGTATCACTCCTTAAAGTAAAAAGACAAAGAGAGAGAGAAAGAAAAAAGAGAGAACGAGTTTATTTCTTTTTTCACCTGAGTCGGTGACTGACACTCACGACACCCACGAATATCCTGGCAGCACCTTGCCTGTAGGGAGACTCTGCGATGGCCATTTCAATTCATTTAACAGCCTGTGCCGTCGTCTTCTCTCCAGAGTCAGTCTGTGTGCTCTGTCTGCTAGACGCTTCTCTCCAAACCTGTCTGTCTTTCACAATCAACATCTGACCGCCTGCCCCCTAACACACGACCTACACACACCATCACTGTGATCTTTGGTATTAAAACCTTATGCAAAACTCTCTGTCACACACATATTTTATTTTGTAAACACACATACTGTGTAACATTGTCTCTCTGTGTGTGTGTGTGTAAGAAAGAGAGAGAGAGAGAGAGAGAGAAAGAGAGAGAGAGAGAGAGAGACAGAAAGAGAGAGAGGGAGAGAGAGAGTGTTGTACTTGTTATTAGAGGAAAGGGCAGGCAGGTAAGAGAAATCCAATATCCTCAACAGAGCAAGCTGACCTTTAAAAGCGTGTGTGTGTGTGTGTGTGTGTTTTAGAGAGAGAAAGAGGAAGAACACGAGAGAGAGAGTCAGAGAGAGAGTCATAGTAGGGAGAGAGAGAGTCAGAGAGAGAGGGAGGGAGAGAGAGAGTCGGGAGAGAGAGTCAGAGAGAGAGGGAGGGAGAGAGAGAGTCAGAGAGAGAGGGAGAGAGAGTCATAGAGAGAGGGAGAGAGAGTCATAGAGAGAGGGAGAGAGAGACATAGAGAGAAAGAGAGAGAGAGTCAAAGAGAGAGGGAGAGAGAGAGACATAGAGAGAGGGAGAGAGAGAGTCATAGAGAGAGGGAGAGAGAGAGACATAGAGAGAGGGAGGTAGAGAGTCATAGAGAGAGAGGGAGAGAGAGAGTCAATGACTGTCATCTCTGCTTTAGGTTTATTACTTTCCATTCCTTAGTCGCAGACAACTTTGTAGGGTGAATACATGGATAGCCTCTGTCTTTGTGTGAGTGTGTGTGTGTGAGAGCGAGTGAGTGTTAGAGAGAGAGAAAGAGAGAGAGAGAGAGGGGGGGGGGTGTCTCACAGGAGCAGACCTTATTTAGAACGACTGTTTGAGCATCTGCTGATTTTGAGCGGCTAATCGAATTCCCCAGTGAGATAGCTGCTAAAGCCGCCAGAGGAGTGTGTGTGTGTGTGTGTGTGTGTGTGTGTGTGTGAGTCTGTGTGTGTGTGTGTGTGTGTGTGTGTGTGTGTATGTGTGAGTCTGTGTGTGTGTGTGTGTGTGTGTGTGTGTGTGTGTGTCTATTTTTGGGTGTTAACAGGAACTGATGTGTGGGCCAGTGAAGCAAAGGAGGCCATGAGCAATGTGGTATTTGTGTGTGTGTGTGTGTGTGTGTGTGTGTGTGTGTGTGTGTGTGGAGGCAGTATTTATGTTTAAATAAGAAGCAGCCTGCTCCTCTCTAACCTTCAAGCTTTCTGTGGACCACTCACACACACACACACACATACACACACACACATACAAATCATTTTAGAGAGAGTTCTGCATTAACACCTTACAGCTCATCCCAGTGTGAACCTCTATCCTATCATACTTTTGATTATCCTACCACCTGTAACACCTAACCCTCTTAACATCCTCTGACTTTCACCCTCACCTTTTCATGAACTTTGACCTTTAATCCAAATCCTTATATCTACCCCACTCTGTAAAGGCATCAAAATGTCCCTACCAACAGAAAACACAGGGCTGCAAGGCCCATGAGAGAAGAATATGCATAAGCAATAATATCAATAAAGGGGCTTTATATAAGAATTTTAGTTTGAATCATTCAAAAATGAATTAGAGTGAGAGGAAACAGAATGTAGAGGAAACAACTGCTTTGACGTAATGTCAAAAATGCCTTTGTGTTGTCCATTTAGCTTCTGAAGTTAGCAGTCCTCTCTCAAAATACCATTTTGTACCTCAAGAGGCACAAGTGAGTCACTGTAGCAAAAACAGCATTGTCTTTTACTGATAAAATACCATTTCAGAGGCTAAAATAATATTTGAAGTGCTTGTCAATTCGTGGAGAAATGGAATGCGCCATTTTTTAACTACATTTCCAGAGTGCTGGATTGAATTACGAACGGACGCAAGTAAGCATGACTATCCTGCAGTTAGTATCAACAAGTTGCTCAGTAGCAAGTTATAAACATTAATGGTTAGACTATCAGCTAGCTAAAAAGCTTGAGTAAAATAAAGGCCTACAGGGGTCTGTTTGCCTCGCCTAAGTTAATGTAACATATGAATATCAATTGATGTTGTTGGAGACACTAATGGAAGCCTAGATTCAATCTTTCAATCTTATAAATGTTTTCATGCTACATGAAGCTTTTAGCATCTGCCACCCTGGCCAAACTTTTTGGTTACTTCTGCGAAAGGAGAGGAGGTAGGGGAGTGCAAATGTAAGAATACACTGCCCCCTATCTGTTTGGGGTGGAGATTATGAAATAATTTAGCTCACTAGCCGACAGCTAGTCAGGCTTATGCAGGGCACATGTGGACGTATATGAATGTGAATATTTACATAACGATCTGTGATGTTTGGATTGGAACAGTACATAGCGCGCAGCATTGAGAAGGACAGCTCCCATCCCAACCACAGACTGTTTGCCCTCCTCCCCTCAGGGAGGCGCTACAGGGTCCTCCATTCCGGACCAGCAGGCTCAGGAACAGCTTCTTCCCTGCGGCTGTCACCCTGCTGAACTCTTGCAGTCGCGTTGATAGCCCCCCGGCTACCCCCTCACATTCCTTCCTACAGTGACTGTATTCCCCCCTCTAACCTGGCCTTACTGCCACACACCTCCCCCCAGCCACTGAACATTTGCACTAAAACTGTTCATTTGTTTATATCTATTTATTTAATATTGTTATCCATATTCACCTTATTTATATCTTATCATGTCTCCTACCTCATTTATAGCCTCTACTGCCACTTTCACCTGTACTTCACCTGCACTTTACATATATCTATATCACATCTGCACTTATCACCATTATTGCTGCTTACTATTCTATTTATCTATTTTTATATTACCACTTTGCACATACTCTGCACTCTTCTGATTTTGCACTTCTGGTTAGATGCTAACTGCATTTCGTTGCCTCAGTACTTGTACTCTGTGCAATGACAATAAAGTTGAATCTAATCTAATCTACTCTAATAGTTTGAGAGATGTGACCCCCCCAAAAAAGAACTAAAAGCCATCAGAATGTCACTATCCACTGAAAACACTGGGAAGAAACGCTCATGGGACAGGGATATGCATTTCACAAATTGAGCCATGTTCATGATAAGATTATGCGAGCAAGAAAAAGCTGTCCAGGGTCCTGAAATTCCCATCAGGAATCTAGCTTGAGATTTCAGTGAATACCCTCTATGGTACAAGTGTGTATATCTGTTTGTGAAGTTTGCCAAACACTGCACGGTAGTTATAAATAAATCTAAAGGCACATGCGGACGTAATGTAAATAATTAACAACTTGTTTACATAATACTCAGTGGTGTTTATTGTTACATGGACTGGGAGAAGGGAATGTAAAATGAAACCCATACTGTTGGGATCTGCTGTAAATTAACTGACAGCTGTTAAAGTGATTGGATTTTAATTTGGTCAACACACACCTCACACAAAACACGCACCTCACACACCTCACACAAACACATGTCAACACACACCTCACACACCTCGCACAAACACATGTCAACACACACCTCACAAAACACACACCTCACACAAACACATGTCAACACACACCTCGCACAAACACATGTCAACACACACCTCACACAAACACACACCTCACACAAACACACACCTCACACAAACACACACAGGTGTCTCTTGAGGTGTCTGCAGCTCAGGTACTAGCTGTATGACTTCCTTATTTTTGCTCATGAAGCATTGTGGGTAGTCGGCACATCTCTATTTTATTCTCACTCAGACAAATTAAGAGTGAATGGGGCTCTGGCTAACAAAAAGACTAATGGAAGTGAGTTACATCACAAGAGACCTGTCTTTCCGCACACACACACACACACACACACACACACACACACACACACACACACACACACAGGGATGAGAATTGATAAGATTTTAACGATTCCGATGCCTTATCGATTCCTGCTTATCGATTCGATTCCTTATCGATTCTTTTATCGATTCTTATTGGGCAAGGGGTGGAAAAAAAGAGCACAAACGGGTTTATTTACATTAATTTTCTTTATATAATTTTCTATAATGCTGCACACACCATATACATATGTATATACACATTAAAAAAATGAAATAACCAAAAACATTTAACATATTCTCTTGAACTTAAAATAAAACTACATAACTTAAATAAAATGTATTACTGTTTAATTAAAACATGTTCCTAGAAATTAACCTAACGAAATATCTGGGCATCTACCGTAGTAAAAGGGTGCAAAACCTTTCACCACAAACTTAGTCACTGCTCGGGTGACATTCGTTGATCTCTCCTGGTAATTTTATTTTTCCCTGCCTCGAGGAAAGGATGGGCTAGAGGTGTACATGACGTGCTAGCTGTAGCCTGTGACCCAGACAGACTACCAGCCTCTGAACCGGTCTGACTCTTGAACGTCATCAGCTAAATTGGAATGGAAATGGGAGATTATCTATATAGTGAAAGCTGGTTTCACAATGAAACAAATGGCACTAACAAAATCGCTGAATTTGCTGAGCTGACAAAGCCACATTAAGAGGGAGGCAAACACTACCTCTGCCTCAATGTAGGGGGCTGAAATGGAAGATTCAATAGCCAAGCTAGCGTAGCTATATGCTAAGTTTAATAATGGATTAAAAGACGATATGCTCAGTTTAATAATGGGTTGACACGAAAACGCGAACGTTTGCTGATAACACACGCCCTCCGATAATTAACACCGTTACGATGACACATTTCTCAAAACTGGACTTTCAATCCAAACGTGAAGTGATCAATAATGGGAGACCAATGCCGGAGCTAAAATGTATGCTTCAAACGAAGGGACAGAAGATAACTTGATCAACTACACACAAATAAGGCAAATTGCTTCACACAGTGAGTGGTTGTGATCACTTTTGAAGAGTTTACCTTGGACAGAAAGAGATGAAGCGCCGACATTAGCTGAGCTGCTGCATGCATGGAAGACATAACATTCCTGTAATTTAATTCCATGCTGTGTGTTCAAATGCTTATTCATATTTGTTGTATTTCCTCCCTTCGACGAAATATACTTTTTACACAGGTTACAAGTGGCGTAGGTGTCATTTTTGTCGTGTGAAATAGAGCCAAACTTTAGAACGCTTCTGCCTAGTTGCCATGTTTGCTGCAGTCTGAAAAAGAAACTAAAAAAGTTCGCGCATGCGCAACGCCACAAAGGACCGATAGCAGAACCGTTAAAGAATTTGGCTGACGATTCCAAACAATCGGTTCACTAGGAACGATTCTCATCCCTACACACACACACACACAAACACACACACACACACGAGATATCCATTAATAAGTGCTAGCCAGAGTGTCAGTGCTTCAGAGAGACAGCCGTGAAACTGCTATATGCTCAACTTTACACTTCACCTTGCAATCTCACAGGGCGAAGATCAGCTGTTTGAGATCAGGCACACACAGGCACACACAGACACACACACACACACACACACACACACACACACACAGACACGATTTGTCCATCTTCTTCACCAGTGGTTCCATTGAACACGGCAGAAAGCAGCTATTTATTCAGACTCAAACACACAGACACACAATCTCTAGGGAACCAATGGAGACTCATGTCTGTCACATCTCTTGCCATCTTAGGCGGCATTGACACCAGACACTTTTGTCACTTCCACGCACTCGATTTCAATTGCCTGTCTATGAAACGGCATGACTAGAAAAAGGCTAGACTGTTGCAAAAGACATGTTTTTCTTTTTCAACAATGGGTTGTTGCTTAGCTACGTGTCTATGCTATGCCAGGAAGCTAGCTATCTATCTTAGGATAACGAATCATAGCAACAACACACATGCAACCAGTTTCTGCCTGACAATTTTTTACATTCACATTTTGGAATATTAGCAACGTGCATCATGTTTTAGAGACAAATAAGCACCTAAGTGTGTATGCTGCCTTTCACTTCTGAAAGGAATATGACTTCTGACTGTCAAGCGTAAAATGCATGTTGCTGCATGTTCACATATAATCTCTCCCCTACATATACACAGACACACACACACACACACACACACACACGCACAATCTACCTTGTAGAACAAAAGTAATCTGTCACACAGACAATGCTCCGGATCCAATTCTCCCTTGAAAAGAAATGCATAATTTCATCCACACACATCGATTGGAGAAGGGACATGCCAAAAACACTGTTCCAGTTTTAAAGGAGAGCTTAGAGTGTGTGTGTATGTGACTGTCTGTCTGTGTACTCATATGTTATTTTGCATGAATTACAAGCTGAATTAAGTGGAGAACACAGAAGGCCTCATGTCTCCAGCATGCATGACTCAAACACAAAGGAAGGGCTTTTGCTTAGGAGAGAGAGATAAAAGAAAAAAAGGAGGAAAGAAAAGAAAAGAAAAAAGGTAGATTTGGACACAACAAAGAGACGCTTGGCAGAGCCAAGAGGATGAACCCCGGCACGGAGAAGGAAGAGAAAAAGGACAGGAAATGATGCTCATTAAAGTGTGTGTGTGTGTGTGTGTGTGTGTGTGTGTGTGTGTGTGTGTGTGTGTGAGCGAGAGAGAGAGAGAGAGAGAAGCAGGGAGGGAGAGAGAGAAAGAGAGGAGTGGGAGATGAAAAAGAAAGAAAGAATAAGTGGAGCCAGAGGCAAGTGGACAAGATCCATTCCTCTGTAAAATAATCCTCTCACGGAAACACACATATGCACGTGGACACTCACACACACACACACGCACACACACTCACTCACTCACTCGCGCACACACGCTTGCTCGCACTCACGCACGCACACACACACACAAACACATACACTCACACAGACAGACACACTCACACACTCACTCACACGAACACGCACACACACACACACTTTCACTTGGATTGTCTGTTTGTGTGTGTGTGTGTGTGTGTGTGTGTGAGAGAGAGTGAGAAACATAGAGGCCGTCCAGTCCAGACAGCTAAACTATTATATGGGGGTGGCCTAAATAGTAATACAAAATCATACCTCTTATCAAAATAATCTCTCTTTCTGTTCAACTTATGTCTGTCAATGCCTTTTATACACATACACACACACACACACATACACACACACACATACGCTGAACTACACACACAAAGACACCCATAGCACACGCACATACATGTATTACATACACGCCTTAACTTTACAAGAGCAGAGGGAGTTAAAGCAGTCATCCTTCCCAGTGTGCCAGTCAGAGCTAAACACAAATGCAGGAGACACACACACACACTCATACACACAGACCATTGCATATGCACTCAGATGTGTACACACACACACACACACACACACACACACACACACACAGACCATTGCACATGCACTCTGATGTACACACACACCTAAATCATTCATTAAAAACAGAATAGAGAAAGAAGGAGGAGAGGATGGGATGTCTTCATTATACATTTATAGCCTCCACTTCCCTGGGATGCAACCAACAGACCAGAGAAAGACACAGAGAAAGATAGAAGTGGAGAAAGAGAGAGAGACGGAGAAAGATAGAAATGGAGAGAGAGAGAGAGAGGCATGAAAGGTACGAAACTGGGAGATGGTATGTAACTGTTCATGTTTTTGAAGGGTTTTCTACACGCTCTCTCTAACACACACACACACACACACACACACACACACAGAAACATTTACACTCTCCATCTAAAAGCTGGTAACCATAAGGGATTTCATCAGGCCCTGACTCAGGCTTATCCTACAGGACTCTCCCCTCTCTCTCTCTCTATCTCTCTCTCTCTTTCTTAACAACACACACACACCACTCACAAATACATGCATAGACACACACAGAGCTAACACACACACATAGACCCGCATACACTGCGGTCCTCCTAGAGCAAAGTGGAAAACAGGGTATTGTTATATTTAGTTGTGATCCATTTTAGCTGGACACAGTCAGCAGAAAACCAGATGAGACGACAAGGCAGGGAGAGAAAGAGAGAGAGAGGGAGAACAAAAAGAAAAAAAAGAGAGGGGGAGAGGGGGAGAGAGGGAAAGCAGGAAAAAAAAGACAGAAAGAGAGAGAAAGCCTGAGTGAGGGTTGGGGAAGGAGAGGAAACACAGTGAGAGAGAGAGAGAGACAGAGGAAGAGAGAGAAACAGATAAAGAGAGAGAGAGAGATAGAAAGAAACAGATGAATAAATATTTCACGTTCTATTCTGTTCATTTTGACCAAAGTAATAAAAAGTGGGGCATCAGTCTCTGTCTCTGCTTTCCTTTCCACTCTCTTCTAAAGAAACACAAACACTCAGGTAGCTCTCTCGCACAATCTTTCACACACACAGACACACACCTGTGTTATATCCCACCCCTTCTCTCTCTCTCTCTCTCTCAGATTCAGATTCAGATTCAAATAGCTTTATTGACATGACCGCTATGGTTACAGTACTGTCAAAGCATTTAAAATAATAATAATAATGACAATAGAAAAAAAAACAAAAAAAAAAAACAGTGACAATGAAAACAAACTGCTGGAGGTCTCTATCTCTATGAGCAGAAAAACATGCATGAAAACATACATTATGTCTCATAAACATAAAGATACATTATGTCTCATAAACATAAACATACATTATTCTCTCTCTCTCTCTCTGTACACATGGACTGAGTGAGAGGGCAGAGCCAGAGCACTAACTGCTGTGCCAGGAATGAGTGTTTTATTTGTCTATTCTTCCATCCTTCTTATCTTAATGTTTGATGTTTTTTTCTTTCTTTAGAGCTTTAAGGTTTATTTTGCTTGGTTTAGTGAAACAAGCCAGTAGGGTATTTTTTTGTTTTAACCAGGGCGTCTGCTTCCAGTGTTTGTGCTGCGAGTATGGCTGCCCAAGGTATGAACAACTTACACAGCGTCATGCTGTTAAAATAGCATCAACTTCCAGTGTGGAGGAGTGTAGTTTGGCTGCAGGAGAGGTGGTAGGGCATGACAATATTCTGTCAGCGACCCCAATGAATATTGTTTTTAAGAATGGTTGATTGGGCAAATAATTTCATAATGGCCTTCTGGTCTTTGGCAAGACTTGACAGATTTTATGGTTTTAAACACCAATTTAGTTTGTTTAGAAACTGCTCTATTATTCCAGTTGGTTTTTGAGACCACCATCTTTTTTTTTGTTGTTCTCTATCTTTAATCTCCACAAAGTGCTTACAGGCTTTTTAATATGAAATTCTTATCTGATGGTCATTTTAGAACCACAAAATGATCTTTCAAATGTCCAATGACCTAAGACGCTATGCTGAAATACACGAGAGCTGTTAGCTCACATGATCAGGATATTGTGAAGGCTTTTTTTCTTCCACAACTTACCCCTTTCTAGTTCTTTCTGGCGACTATTTCTGTACTGACTAAGAAGCCCGAACACCGCCACCTACTCGTCTCTGGTTCTCCACCCTGTACACCCCAGTGGCAGGGAGAATAAGTATCGTTCTGAAACACTGGCATATCCTTCAAAGTGATCCGAACCTTGGAGGTTTTTTTTGTTCTGAACCTCCGATGTTCTCTTTAAGACGTCCCCGTAACGTAAGAGACCGTCTCATCCACTCAGGTCTGAGAGCCTAACCCACCTCAGGGCTTTTAGAGTGGAAATGAGGCACACTGTTCCAACTCTACTTCCACGAAATATTTCATCCACCCTTGAACACGAAGGATATACACAATATGGTCTTTCATCAACTGTATAGTAGTACTCAAGTGTACTCACTGAAATGTCCTTGTGGATAAGCCTGCATTGGCCGAACCAAACGACCATTGAAGGTCAGGACACTCAAGCCAGTCTGGCCTCTCCAGCCTCTTTAAAATTCTGGGGTATAGAAAAGGTCTCCTCAACCTCAAGAGGTGGTGATATAAAAAAAAAACTACTACGCTCAGAAGCACATTGGATACACAACCTCAGCCCTCTGGTCTTAATGAAGAAGTAAGTGAAGAATTAAATGAATGATTCATGTTTTTTATTAGGCTGATTAATTTATGCATAGGCCCTAGGTTGTTGGCCCTCATATTAATTATGCCTACTTTAATTGTATACTCTTTCTCATTGTGCTTTTCTGTGAATGTACCCAGATTTACC
Source organism: Clupea harengus (assembly GCF_900700415.2). Classification (NCBI taxonomy): domain Eukaryota; kingdom Metazoa; phylum Chordata; class Actinopteri; order Clupeiformes; family Clupeidae; genus Clupea; species Clupea harengus. Next base: position 13,251,939 of record NC_045166.1, read on the forward strand.
TTTGTAAGATGCGGCATCCATACATACTATTTTAATATAAGATACAATTTTTCTTGTTTGATATGTTGTTATTTTCCCCTGAGGCTGACTTTTTGTGGAATGGTTGCCCCACCCCTTAAATTAATGGTAGATCACTGATATTGGCTAATTGAGAAATGGTTGCCCCACCCACTTAATGAATGGTAGATCACTGATATTGGCTAATTGAGGAATGGTTGCCCCACCCACTTAATTAATAGTGGATCACAGGACTTATCTCCTTCCGACGGGGGTGTATGGACAATGAAAAAAGTTCTACAACACATGCCGTGTGGGAGGACGGGGCTTAAACACGCTTTGACCTTTGAGCGTGGCACTTTGCGAAAACTATTTTTCCACACTGAAGAATGTCCTTTTAGAGCATTGCCTTAGCATGCTTCATCGACGCAAGGCCTATTGAATTAAGTTGGCATTTGAAAAGGACCTAAATGAAAGGGTCAGGGAGGAGTGAAAGGACCGCGCTTTGAGAAGATTTCACTCCGCTGCACAATGTAGCCTACCACTCCACTAATGGTGAGTAGGCTTGCAGCTTAAGCTATTTTATTTTACGTAGGCTACAGTCCTTGTCTGTACATTGTGAAACAAAAAAAAATAAACTCTTAAAATAAAACAGTTTTCTGTCATATACAACAGAAAATAACACCTAGTTTTAAATATTTTTTTTGTGTTTAAACTTGTTGGAGGCGAGTTGCTTACATTTTTATAAGTATTTTATAAGTCCATAGCTTTTATAAGTCCATGGCTTTTAAAAACACAATGTAACAAAAATATAGGCCTATAGCCATAGGCTAAAACAACAAATGCATAAATAAATAAAACGAACTAAATGAAAGAAATAAGGCCTGCTTCAGTAAGCTTGGTCCAATCTTAGGATGCTGTCACACACACACACACACACACACACACACACACACACACACACACCCACCCACCCACCCCCTTGGTCCAATCTTAGGATGCTGTCACACACACACACACACACACACACACACACACACACACACACACACACACACACACACACACACACTCATACACTCCCCCTTGGTCCAATCTTAGGATGCTGTCATACAGCTTCTCTGCTGTATCGCATCATCAGAGGGGTACGCTCATTCTCCAGAAACCTGAAAGGGGAGTGTGTGTGTGTGTGTGTGTGTGTGTGGTGTGTGTGTGTGTGTGTGTGTGTGTGTGTGTGTGTGTGTGTGTGAGGTTTCTGGAGGATGAGTATCGCATCATCAGAGGGGTACGCTCATTCTCCAGAAACCTCATCCCAAATAGAACAGTAGTGTGAGAAGGTGAATTCTCCCCCTCCTCACCGTGGCCAAAAAGGGACGGTGCCCTTTAAGACTTTTGGACCTCACCTGATTCCAATGTTGGAGCTAATCAAGCCAACGTGGCTGTGCCCTATTTAAAGGGTGCCTCATTTTCAAGAGGGAGGCTGGCTGAGAGAGACTTTGCAAAGAGAGGCATACGACAGTCAGCTACAGAACTTTGGGGAGAAACAGGTGCACTACCTTCCCTGTTTACCGGAGTAAGGTGAAACAGTGCGTGTCTAGATGTGTGGACACTTTTAGCTTTGTTTTGTTCCATTGTTTTGTACGCCTTGTTATGTGGGCCTTGTCTGTGCTCCTTGTCTCTGTACCGTGTTTGTGTGCCTTGTGTTTTGTGCTTAGTATATGTAAGTATTTAGTTTCAATGGCTAGCTATGTACTTAGCTTTGGGTTTAGTGCCTGGGCTAGTTTGGGGCCTGGCTTGGGGCCTTGAGCAGGTGCCATTATTTGGGCCTAATCGGCCAAGCAGGTGCCCAGGGTGCCAGGCACTGGAGTTCCAGTAAGTACGGCCTGAGTGTGATTTGTTTTGTTTATTTTGAGGGCACTGTTGGGGTATGGAATATATATATTTTTATATCCATCTCCTGCACTGTTCTTCCACACTGACCGTCCGGTCCCTCACAAGTAGTCTCTCCAGCTTTAATCAGAGTTGAGATGAGATTGTTATCAAACCAGATAAATTAGTATCCCATCGCTGTGAAACACACACACACACACACACACACACACACACACACACTCCCCTTTGGTCAGGGAAATGGTAAAGAATTGTCTGCAAAGATAGAATCATAGAGGGGGAGAGAGGAAGAGAGAGGGGGGGGGGGGACGAGAGACTCCCCTGAAGGTCACTGACATCACAACCATAAAAGACAACGAAATACTGTAGGATCACGAAGTACAGAACACCCAAAGCCATGCATGCAGTCCAAGCATTTATATTGGAGGGAAAGGGAAGGATAAGACAACAATAACAACAATAATTACATCAAACAACACCTTAAATAATCACAAAAAAAAATTCAATAAATATAAAATCAACATGCCAAGAATTATTATTATAATAAGCAGAAAGATTCTCACCAAAAGAAACTAATGGAAAAACACAAGATGAAAAAACACATAAAACTGTCATTCAGTGTCACTCAATCTTTAATAATCTTCACATTTTTGTGGGACAGACAAAAAATGGGGGATGTTAGAGAGAGAGAGAGAGAGAGAGAGATTTAGGAGTGGTTTAGGTACATGTTAGAGAGAGAGAGAGAGAGAGAGATTGAGGAGTGGTTTAGGTACAAGAAAAAGTGCATTATTACGGTGAAAGATCGATATTCATCCGTCATTAGTGTGTGAGGTTTCTTGGCTGGAGTGTGTTTGTGTAGTTGGGTGGGTGTGTGGTGGGGTGTGTGTGTGTCTAGTGGATTGTGTGTGGTGGGGTGTGTGTGTGTGGTGGGGTGTGTGTGAAGTGGATTGTGTGTGGTGGGGTGTGTGTGGTGAGGTGTGCTGTGCTGAAGTGTGTGTGGTGGGTTGTGTGGTGAGGTGTGCTGAAGTGTGTGTGTGGCTAGTGGAGTGTGTGTGTGGTGGGGTGTGCTGGGCTGAAGTGTGTGTGTAGTGGGGTGTGTGTAGTGGGGTGTGTGTGGTGAGGTGTGCTGTGCTGAAGTGTGTGTGTGGCTAGTGGAGTGTGTGGTGGGGTGTGCTGGGCTGAAGTGTGTGTGGTGGGGTGTGTGTAGTGGGGTGTGTGTGGTGAGGTGTGCTGAAGTGTGTGTGTAGTGGGGTGTGTGTGGTGAGGTGTGCTGTGCTGAAGTGTGTGTGTGTCTAGTGGAGTGTGTGTGTGGTGGGGTGTGCTGGGCTGAAGTGTGTGTAGAGGAGTGTGTGTGTAGTGGAGTGTGTGTAGTGAGCGTGAACATGGCGTGTGCTGTCAACAGCCTCTAGGCCTGCAGTCTGTTCCAGCTTTACTGATGGCAGAGAATCCATTTGTGAATCAAGACACGTCAGGAAAGTCTCAAAAATCCACAAATAAATGCAGGGAAGTAAAAAATATGGTGAACAGTATGTAAATGCACGTTTCTTAGTCTGTAAATAAATGTAACAGCATATGCATTTGTGAATGGCGCGACATCTATATGTGAATCAGGAAATACATTTCTGAACCTTGAAACTATTATAACTCCATAGACAGAAACTGAATCTGATTGTAATCTGATTAATAGTTCAATCAGAAGAAAATTGCACATTTAAACTCGATTAGAATTAAATTGCCTGAACTGATTGGAATTGCATTTGGATTGAAAATGGTGGTGTGGTGCATTCCGATAAAACTTTTCTTTGAACACCTGATCAGATTGCCTCCAGCGGTGAGGTGGTTTGTGCATGATCAGCACGGTGCGCAGTAATGGCATAATCACAGAGAACACGGAGGCTCCAAAACCAACAAGACGTCGAGGTTGAACTGAACGGCTGCGGAGACTCTCACAGTCCTTGACCTTTTAAACTTGAACTTTGAACCAAGCTCCTCACGTACCTTCATCCCCAGTGTTTATCCTTTTCCCACCTCACCCTTGGGCTAGAAAAATGGTTCTCTTTTGTACTTTTGTACGTGTGGTTTAAAAAGTCATGAAGACATGAAAGGTAATGGTTGACCAGGATTTGTGTGGGAGACAAAATATGTTTAGTCCAGTGACATCTATTTCGATTGGACACTTGGAACATTTCAATACACACATTAATCCCATCAAATTTGTACCGTTTATGTAAACAGCATGCTTGGAATAATCGAACTGGAATGATTCCAATCGGATTATGTTTTCGCAAGCAGAGACAAGAGAGTGAAAGGGAGACAGAGAAACACTTCTGAAGGATGACAAGAATGTTTTTCATCCTCTAGTCAGTTGCCCCAGTCCCTCTTGATTTAAAGCTCTCTGTTTAACAGGATATTTTTAAAAGTGGTGTGTGTGTGTGTATGCGTGTGTATATGTGTGTGTGTGTGTGTGTGTGTGTGTGTGTGATGTCTGTTTGTGTGTCTGTGTGATCTGTGTGTGTGTGGGTGAGTGTGTGTGTGAGAGAGAGAGTATGTGATGTGCTTATTAGTGCCAGGAGTGTCAAGAATCATTACATTTGTTCAGGTATTCTGCTAACATCACAGAGGCACAAAACAAGACTCAAAGGGACTGTCTGTCTGTCTGTGTGTGTGTGTGTGTGTGTGTGTGTGTGTGTGTGTGTGTGTGTGTGAGTGCAGCTCCAAGGCTAAAAGATCTGAAACGCTTAACGACATTCACACCTTTTTTTATACTCGTTTGTCTTGTCAATCAACCCCATGTCTGTCACAGGAGATTTAAATAGAAACACAAGACAAGCAGTTTGAGGATAGGTCACACACACACACACACATACGCATACACAAACGCACACACACTCATACTCAGACGTAGTCAAGCTCCAGGCTTTAGATCAGAAAAACTTGAACTTTTGAAAACAAGCGCTCACTCTCTCTCTCTCTCTCTCTCTCACTCACACTCACACACTCACACACACACACACACAGAGCCATATTCTTGAAACTGCCTCCTGAAAGATTAAGATGCAGAAAAGCGAGGTGAAAAAGATTTATTATACGTGCTTGAGTGTGTGTGTGTGCGCGCAATCGTTTTGTGTCTGTATGTGTGTAACTGCGTGTGTGTGTGGCAGTTAAATGAAAGTGAGAAGCAGAATTTCATTCCCAAATTGAGCAAATGTGAAACAGGTGATAAAACTGAATAAATTAAATGAGAGGGGAATGGTGGCACTCTTCCACTTTATCATCTGAGAGCTGGTGGTACAGTGTGTGTGTGTGTGTGTGTGTGTGTGTGTGTGTGTATGGAAGAGAGAGAGAGAGAGGGAGAATGAAGAAGTGTGTGTGTGTGTGTGTGTGTGTATGGACAAGAGAGGGAACATTAAGAAGTGTGTGTGTGTGTGTGTGTGTATGGAAGAGAGAGAGAGAGGGAGAATGAAGAAGTGTGTGTGTGTGTGTGTTCTACTGCAACACGTTAACCGAGCAGCGTCTACTTACACTAGAAATCTTCACACCCATTTAACAACCCAATAGTGTTGAATCAGTATAAGGTGCCCTTCAGGAAATATGTGTACTGGTTTGGTCCAAGTACATTGGTCCATTTGGTCACTTTTGACTTCCATTTGTGTTCTTGAACATGTATCGTCCTTATGCACTTGTTTCAAACCCAGACTGAAACTACTGTTTAGGGTTAGGTTTGGTTTGATAGCATATTGATTTTCTGGGAAAACATACTGGTTGAGTTATAATGTCATTTATTTGCTCACGTGCATAGTGGTGTAGGCATATATGCATCGGTATATTGGTACATTATATGGATTGTTGTCGTATAAACCTGTTTACATATGCATATAGTTTCTTAAATGTTTGTTGACCGGATCATTCATCATCTAAACTTCCGTGAATGTTGCGCTCGCTTTCTACAATCATTACACCTCTACAGTTTAAATAACCACACCATACAATGTCTTGTGTTAAATGTTTCGTTTATTTAGTTTTAATACCGTTGTTTAGTGTCTTGTCGTTCCTTTGTTTTGTGAGTAGCCTATGCCGCAGATAAACGCGGGTTGGTAGCTTCCGATTAATCCGAGTTATCTGTTATCATATTTATTATGTTGGCTGATATTTTATGTGTCGGCTATGCCGTCACCAGGTCTGGTATGCATAATGTAATGTTCCACTGTATACTTCTTCCCCGCTGTGTGGGATTGTGTTTTATGGCTTGCTATGAGCCAAGTGTGTTTACCCGCCTGACACCCCTGAAGTTAAATATTGGCATGGTCCAATTGAAGGGAGTGTCATGGCCTATTTAATTGAGATGATCCTTTGTGTC
>NC_045166.1:13258682-13266182 GCF_900700415.2 Clupea harengus
TGTGTGTGTGTGTGTGTGTGTGAGTGCAGCTCCAAGGCTAAAAGATCTGAAACGCTTAACGACATTCACACCTTTTTTTATACTCGTTTGTCTTGTCAATCAACCCCATGTCTGTCACAGGAGATTTAAATAGAAACACAAGACAAGCAGTTTGAGGATAGGTCACACACACACACACATACGCATACACAAACGCACACACACTCATACTCAGACGTAGTCAAGCTCCAGGCTTTAGATCAGAAAAACTTGAACTTTTGAAAACAAGCGCTCACTCTCTCTCTCTCTCTCTCTCTCTCTCTCACACTCACACTCACACTCACACACACACACACACACAGAGCCATATTCTTGAAACTGCCTCCTGAAAGATTAAGATGCAGAAAAGCGAGGTGAAAAAGATTTATTATACGTGCTTGAGTGTGTGTGTGTGCGCGCAATCGTTTTGTGTCTGTATGTGTGTAACTGCGTGTGTGTGTGGCAGTTAAATGAAAGTGAGAAGCAGAATTTCATTCCCAAATTGAGCAAATGTGAAACAGGTGATAAAACTGAATAAATTAAATGAGAGGGGAATGGTGGCACTCTTCCACTTTATCATCTGAGAGCTGGTGGTACAGTGTGTGTGTGTGTGTGTGTGTGTGTGTGTGTGTGTGTGTGTGTGTATGGAAGAGAGAGAGAGAGAGGGAGAATGAAGAAGTGTGTGTGTGTGTGTGTGTGTGTATGGACAAGAGAGGGAACATTAAGAAGTGTGTGTGTGTGTGTGTGTGTATGGAAGAGAGAGAGAGGGAGAATGAAGAAGTGTGTGTGTGTGTGTGTTCTACTGCAACACGTTAACCGAGCAGCGTCTACTTACACTAGAAATCTTCACACCCATTTAACAACCCAATAGTGTTGAATCAGTATAAGGTGCCCTTCAGGAAATATGTGTACTGGTTTGGTCCAAGTACATTGGTCCATTTGGTCACTTTTGACTTCCATTTGTGTTCTTGAACATGTATCGTCCTTATGCACTTGTTTCAAACCCAGACTGAAACTACTGGTTAGGGTTAGGTTTGGTTTGATAGCATATTGATTTTCTGGGAAAACATACTGGTTGAGTTATAATGTCATTTATTTGCTCACGTGCATAGTGGTGTAGGCATATATGCATCAGTATATTGGTACATTATATGGATTGTTGTCGTATAAACCTGTTTACATATGCATATAGTTTCTTAAATGTTTGTTGACCGGATCATTCATCATCTAAACTTCCGTGAATGTTGCGCTCGCTTTCTACAATCATTACACCTCTACAGTTTAAATAACCACACCATACAATGTCTTGTGTTAAATGTTTCGTTTATTTAGTTTTAATACCGTTGTTTAGTGTCTTGTCGTTCCTTTGTTTTGTGAGTAGCCTATGCCGCAGATAAACGCGGGTTGGTAGCTTCCGATTAATCCGAGTTATCTGTTATCATATTTATTATGTTGGCTGATATTTTATGTGTCGGCTATGCCGTCACCAGGTCTGGTATGCATAATGTAATGTTCCACTGTATACTTCTTCCCCGCTGTGTGGGATTGTGTTTTATGGCTGCTATGAGCCAAGTGTGTTTACCCGCCTGACACCCCTGAAGTTAAATATTGGCATGGTCCAATTGAAGGGAGTGTCATGGCCTATTTAATTGAGATGATCCTTTGTGTCAGGAGAGTGGCCATTTAGAAGAGACGTAAGTCTTTGGAGCTCTCCGATGGACTAGTTAAGGTGGTCCTTTTATATGTAAAGTCGACTTCTATTGTGCTTATTTGTATGTGGCTATTATGCCCATTTATTTTCATTAGTGAAACGTTTTGCTTTATATTTATTATTTTCATTGTTTTATTGGCCTTATTTTTGGGGAAATAAAAACCTCATCTTTTCTAACATCTACATCTCCTGAGTCCTCTTTTGAGACAACATCTTGCTCAAGACTGTCAAGCTATCCCAACTTTAACACTTAGCCTATACTAAATGCTAAATACTTAGCCTATGAAAAAGAGACTTTCGATATAACATTCTGTTGATAATTAGGCTACATTCTCAAGGAACTGCTTTAGAAATGATATTGCTAAAGAGCAGTGAAATAGTTTCATAATTGATTTCATTATCTAGCCCGTAACTTTTTTACAGAAAAAGCAATATTGAACCATTGGAACTGTGTGTAGTTGCTGGCACTACCATAGTAGAGTTGGCAGCAAGATCAGGCACTATCATTGTAGAGTTGGCAGCAAGATCAGGCACTATCATGGTAGAGTTGGCAGCAAGATCAGGCACTATCATGGTAGAGTTGGCAGCATATTCTGCGTGCTAACCTGATCTCACTTCATTTTAATTTAAATTGGGTTCTCATTTGTAGTTCTCATTTGATACCCAAAATATTTCAAAACACCTTGGCATGCACAGGCCAGATTAAAACACACACCTTCATACGTGGTGCTGTGTGTGGTCCTGATCATCTATCTTTTCTATCTTACCAAACGTGAATTCAAAATTAAATTCAATAAATTCAATAACTATTTAGAAAGGCCGTGGAGAGACACCTACATCAGGAATGAGATAAATAGAAATAAATCTTGTGCAAAGGCAGCACAAGCCATTTGATATCCACAGGTTCAGAATACATAACCTGTTTCACACAATGAAGTCCTGTTTAATAAAATCATACAGTTGTAGATGTTTTTGTGTCCATTTCTCTGTAGGCCAAGCCAGGCATTTTTAGTTCTTGTGATGATGATCTGATTGTCATTCGGTTAGAATATGGGTTTAGGAGCTCTTTTGGTTACTGTACAGCTAATCCATTGTGGCCCTAAAGCAGCAATAAGGAGTTCTGTTTCAAAACTAGCAAGCTAACTACCTAAAAGGCATGCAAAAACCTTGCAAACACCACCAACAGCTAGAAGCTTGCCAACACACTAACTGGTGTATTTTGGCAGTATAGCTGGCAATGTCATGCTGTGAAAGCTTTTCTTTTCTTTTTGCAAGGTGTTTCAGCCAAGAAACACAGAACTACATAGTACATATCCTGGATGGCTAGCGGGAAAGACACAGGTGTTTATCTTCCTTCACATGACAATATGCTATCAAAATGAGGATGGTACCAAAACTAGTTGCCTATAAAACCATACCTCAAAAAGTGTCAAATTGCTGCAGTGTTACTTTAAAAACAAGTAGTCTAACATTATGACTAGTGTAGGCCTGGTGGATTCTACTCCGAACTAAATGTATAGAAAGGAGGGAATTCTTAGTGACTCTGATACAGATTTTAAGACTCTTATTAAAAAGAGAGGCAAACTGACTTTCAGCCGGCGTTGTGATGACATATCCCTTGAACACCGTATCCAATTTTAGTATACTAAATGTCTACTACTTTGTACCGCATACTGTACAATGTCAATTTATGCAGTTTACAGTTTTAAAAAAGGTGAAGCTAATTTTGCTTGACCATCGTTGATCCATAAAGTCTCAAATAAGAAGGAGCAGGCTGTTAGACTCGGCCACTCAGATGCTGGTTGTAGAAGGTTTGGAAAGGAGAGTGTCCCGCATCCCATAAGGTGACGTTGGAGTGTCCCGTATCCCATTAGGTGACGTTGGAGTGTCCCGTATCCCATTAGGTGACGTTGGAGTGCTTCGACTGAAACAGAACCAGCGGAGTGCCACAGAAAGTGCCCATCCAATTAGAGTGGCCAGTGAAGAGGCTGTCTAATTAAGAGCTCTCCTCTGATGGCCACAGCACAACTCACTGCAGAGCGAGCAAAGGAGAGTGTGTTCAACTGACACACACGCACACGCACACGCACACGCACACGCACACACACACACTTAGCTCTCTCTCTCTCTCACTCACCTATAAACACTCTCTCTCAGACACAAGCACCCCGCTGACAGGTTGGGCTTCTGGGCCTGTATGTTATGGCTCGATTTTATTACTATGTGTGATGTGTGTGTGTGTGTGTGTGTGTGTGTGTGTGTGTGTGTGTGTGTGTGTGTGTGTGTGTGTGTGTGAGTGAGTGTGTGTGTGTGTCTGTGTGTGTGTGGGGGGGGGAGCTTGTTATCCATCTGTGTGTTTGCCGCTGGGGAGGCACCTTGTTAAGGAGATGAAAACACATTCCTGCGTCATTCCGGTGATTCCATGGGGTTTTCTTCAAGGTGTGTTTTCTGCTGATGAGAGAGAGAGAGAGAGAGAGAGAGAGAGAGATAGAGACATCACACACACACACACACACACACACACACACACACACACACACACACACACACACACAAAGAGAGAAAACAGCTTACATTGTAGGATTTCCAAGAATGGAGTTTTGTCTCGAGTTTCTTTTCATAGATGCTGTCTAGTGCTTAAGTGCTGATGGCTGGGTTAAATGTCATATACAGCACTTAGTCACGTAAGTAAGTCTGTTTATGTGTCGCCCGGGCTCAGTCTAAAGTAAGTCTGTCTATGTGTCACTCTACAGTAAGTCTGTCTATGTGTCGCCTGGGCTCACTCTAAAGTGGTGGAGTATTCTTCTCAGTCCCTCCCGTTCCAGATTCCAATGCAAAATTAACAATTTCCCCTATTTTTTCACAACACTGCATATTTTCTTATTTACTGCATGAATTGTGCAAAACATTGCAACTCATTTCCACTTCTTCAGGCCTCCTGATGGTGGTATAAGGTTATGCACAGTCTGTCTCAACCATTGCCACTGCTTTAGGCCCCACTCATTTGGTGTCAGGTGTGTGATGGATTGACGACCCCGGTGAAGGTAGTTTAATATTAGACATTCGCTTGACATTCACGGCATAGCTATAGCTGTTATCTCAATAAAAGTGAAATGAACAACTTACACACTATGGTATTCTGCCTTGTATTCAGTTGTGAAATTGTAAATAGTGATAGCGAACATGATGTTATATTTAAGGCATTTTGCTGCATCCAAAATAAATGTCTGTTCGTAAATGTATGCAAATTGAAGCGTAATTTGAGTGAGCAGAACATCGCCAAAGTAAGGCCGGGAATGGTCACCAAATCATGTTTTCTGTTCAGTTTTCTTTAATCAATAGCACAGGATTAGTCATGATTCTTAATATAAACACAAACTTGTGCTTTTGGAATAGGTTCCAAATAGGTTCAAAGGTTCAAACCAAGGTATGATATTTTATTTTAACTTAATTTCAATAACATTCAGGATGAAATGACTATATCATTGATATAAGTAAGGTTGTGACAGTTCTCAGAGGTCACACAGACACATCTAAAATGAGTGTACGCATAACAACACACAAAAACAAAAAAAAATTAAAACATGAGAAAGATAGCTAATCTGTCAAATGGGATTTTTATTTCTTCTCTCTCTCTCTGCTCGTTTTATGCAGTGAAGAAATGTATTTGCTTATTGAGCTGCATAATAGTGAGTTAGTCCTAGTTAGTATCTTACAGAGAGAGAGGGAGAGAGAGAGAGAGAGAGAGAGAGAGAGAGAGGGAGAGAAAGGGAGAGAGAGAGAGAAGGAGAGAGAGAGAGAGAGAGAAAGGGAGAGAAAGGGAGAGAGAGAGAGAAGGAGAGAAAGGGAGAGAGAGGGAGAGAGATAGAGGGATAAAGAGAGAGAGGGGGGGTCTCTGTTTAAACAGAAGGGTACGTAAATAAGTCGGGGTAGGAGAGAGAAAAATGTGAGAGCACAAAAATGGTAAGAGTTTAAAAGATGAAAGGTGACGGAAGGACAGAACCCAGTGGGCTTCCAGCAGGGGACACAATGGAAGAGGGTGAGAAAGAGAGAGGGACAGAATAAGAGAGAGAGAAAGAGAGAGGGAGAGAGAAAGAGAGAGAGAAAGAGAGAGGGACAGAAAAAGAGAGAAAGAGAGAGAGAAAGAGAGAGGGACAGAGAAAGAGAGAAAGAGAGAAGGACAGAGAAAGAGAGAGAGAAAGAGAGAGAGAAAGAGAAAGGGACAGAGAAAGAGAGAAAAAGAGAGAGGGACAGAAAAAGAGAGAGGGAGAGAGAAAGAGAGAAAGAGAGAGGGACAGAAAAAGAAAGATAGAGAGAAAGAGAGAGAGAAAGAGAGAGGGACAGAGAAAGAGATAGAAAAAGAGAGAGGGACAGAGAAAGAGAGAGAGAAAGAGAAAGAGAGAGAGAGGGACAGAGAAAGAGATAGAAAAAGAGAGAGGGTCAGAGAAAGAGAGAGAAAGAGGGAAGGTCAGAGAATGAGACAGGGACGGTCAGAGAAAGAGAGAGAGAAAGAGAAAGGAACAGAGAAAGAGAGAGGAACAGAGTAAGAGAGGTGGAAAGAGCGGTGGAAAGAGGGAGGGTGAGAGAAAGAAAGAGAGAGTGTGAGAGAAAAAGACAGGGTTTGTGTGTGTGGCATGTGTGTGCGCGTGTGAGAGAGAGAGGTGTGTTGATGGTTTAGTGTTTCAGTGAGGCAGAGTGTTTTTATTCCGCATCAAGAGTAAATTCTTCCTCAATAGCCTTTAGCTCCTATTGTTCCTTTGTCCTCTCTCTCTCTCTCTCTCTCTCTCTCTCTCTCTCTCTCTCTCTCTCATTTTCTTTCTCTCATTTCATCTCTGTCCTTCACCATTACCGACATCATTTCCTCTTATTTTCTCTTGCTCTCATCCTCTGACTGTGACATCCTCTGACTCACCTCTTCCTCTCATCTGGGATCCTCTTTTATCATCGTTCTTTCCTCCAAATCAACCTTTTCTTCTCCGTCAGGTGAGTCACAGCTCTTAAGCAGAGCACAAGGCTGGAGGCAGGCAGGAGGCAAAAGACTTACCATTACCATACAACCCTTGGCTTTTCCTACGGCTTTAAATGACTTAACAGCTAACAACGAGCTGAACGACAAATAATTCCCCCCAATAAACATTTTCCAAACAATCCATGTTCTTCTCTTCTAAATGTTCTGGTACTTTCCACTCAGCACATTTTATCATCAAGAGCACAAGTACAAATAGGCTGGAGACGAGGGCCGGATGAGTGCTGTAGTACTACCTTACCAACCTCTCGAGGGGCAGATGAGTGCTGTAGTACTACCTTACATTACAAGACAAGACAAGACAAGACGAGACTGCAGCTCAGGAGAGATGGGTAATTACAGGCCTATGCTACAAGTACATGTGAGTGATAAGAAACACTGTGTTAATGACTGTTACACCAATAAAGGTTTTAATAGAGAGGCTTGATAATAACAAGTATACATATGAATAATGAGAAATGATGGCCCTAGTCCTTGATCTTTTTAGAACACTTTCAGTAAGCTTTGCAGTCACTATCACTTTTCAGCCCAGTTAAGTTTCCTCCTCCTTTAGATTATTATGTTTATTATTATTAATATTATTATTATTATTATCGTTGTTATTATTATCATTATTTTTATTATTATTATGATGTTACACTTATGTTTTGTGTTTTTGTGATGTTTTGCGTGCGGTACCTAATGAATTCACCTTTATATTTAGGAGCTCTGAATTACCAGCCCTCCACTTAGTTAGCAGGACAGA
>NC_045166.1:13271182-13273682 GCF_900700415.2 Clupea harengus
TGTGAGACTTATATAAGTGTGTATAATCACGTGTTGTTGGCCCAGAATGCAGTTGGCAGGACACACACACAGGTCACTCAGAGGCTTGCAGACCTTGTCATCATTTGCTGTCTTATGAAACAGTCTGATCCCTGTAAGTAGGAACCTCGTGGGTTTGAGTGTGTGTGTGTGTGTGTGTGTGTGTGTGTGTGTGTGTGTGTGTGTGTCCATGACTGATGCTGCTATATTTCACAGCACATTACACTTCTGTCACACTCCTTATGTGTTAGTGTGTGTGAAAGAGAGAGGTCTCACGGATGTGCGTGTGTGTGTGTGTGTGTGTGTGTGTGTGTGTATAAAGGATCACACAAGTGTGTTAGTGAAATGATTTGACCTCTACCAGGGGCTAACAGAGCCACTCTACTCTACTCACACATTTTCCAACTGTCTGTGTCCGTCTCTTTCCAGTCTTCCGTTTTCCACCTCTCTCTCACTCTGTTCATCCAGCCAGCATCCTCTCCTGTCCCCTCTCACTCGTTCTCCCTCGCTCCCTCGTTCATATGAAAGAGGGAGTACAAGTAGGAGGTGGATTTGGGAGATTTGTTGGCTAATTAGAGTTCATTGCTCTCTGCCGTCATCCGTTTCCAACCAAGCGCTCCATCTCTCTCTGCCTGCTTCCCTCTCCACCTTCAGCCCCTTGCTCAAGCCATTCATTTAGAAGACAGATGAGGGAATGAGAGGAACATGGGAAAAGAGAAAGCATGAGAGAGAGGAAGGCGTATGTGTGTGAGTGTGTGAGAAGTATGCGTGTGTGCGAGAGTGTATGGGTGTGCGTGTGTGTGTGCGTGTTTGTGTGTGGGAGAGAGAGAGTGAGAGAGAATAGATTCTGTAAAGTTTGTGTGGAACATTTTATGCTTATGGTTATAGCTTTTGTCCAAAGCAACTTACACAACATTAAAAAGGACATTAGAAAACAGATAGAATAAAAAAAACAATAGAAATAGTAATTGAAATAAGCCTCATAAAGAATACCGATCAGTGGCTAAGTGGCTCATAGGGAAATGTCACACAGAAGAACAGTAAGAGTGTGTCCCCCCTTAAGGGAACATTAAATATTCAGTCAAAATTCACTTCTCCTGCATTTGTACTTCTGCTCTGCGGGTGCGAGGGACTGTTAAAAAAAAAAGCGACATTCATTACCAAAACAAAACAAATGATTTTTTTTAATCCAGTTATGGCCCAATACTCTCCTATTCAAAGGCTACAGGCAAATATGGAGAGAGATAGAAAAGATCAGGCAGAAAAACACACAGAAAAGACAGACAAATGACAAAGACGCTTTTCTCTGGTTTGAGATCAAACGGGTGTGCGTGTTTTGAGTTTCACTGGTTTTGAAGGGATGGGAACGCTGCAGCAACTGCTGACTCAGTTAATCCCCTCTCATTAATTATCATCATCATCATCATCATCACCTGCACGATGCCCATGAGAGCTGACAGTATGTTGTTGAATATTTATGATCATGAGAATTCTCTCAGCTGCTGGCAGATAACAGCACACAGGCGTCGGCACCTCACCGGTAGTGTGTGACAGGAGGGGATGACAGGTGGAAAAGAGAGAGAAGCGAGAGAGAGAAGCAGCTAATTGGATGGGCCCATGAGCGAGTGTGGTGGTGCTCTAGCCGCCAATCTAACATTCTGGGTCTCCTAATACTGATGGGAGAAAGGCAGGAGAACACACACACACACATACACGCACACACATTCATGAATCCATGTACATGTGTACACACACACACATATATATATATATATATATATATATAGGAGTACAGGAGTATACAGTGCTGCTTGAAAGTATGTGAACCCCTTGAGCAGTTTAGAGTTTTCTGTTGTTTTACCATGGTTTTCCTATTTTATCATCACCAGTTTTCCATGTATGAAATGTCAGGTTTATGTTTATTAATTTCATGTACTTGTTTAGAGGGAATTGTGAGACTGAAGGGCTGTCAGTACCTTCTTCCTGATGTCCTTGGATATCTCCTTTCCTCTCGGCATTGTTGATCTGTGTGGGTACACCTTGGCACTACAGTAGTTTGGTTGGTTTCCTCTCTTTTAATCTGTGTTGCCCAACCCTTTTCCTAAGGATGTCTCATTTGATTGGTTTGCTTAATTGACTAATTAAGCACACAAATGTGTTTCACCGAATCGGTTACCTACTTCACTTTACCAATGCAGCTGGGGGTTCACTTACTTTTGCACATACACTAATTCCATGTTTCATGTAGTTTTTTGGCTACTCACACAATTCCCTCCTCACAAGTACGTGAAATTGATAAACATAAACCTGACATTTCATACATGGAAAACTGGTGATGATAAAATAGGAAAACCATGGTAAAACAACAGAAAACTCTAAACTGCTCAAGGGGGTCACATACTTTCAAGCAGGACTGTATATATATATATATATATACACACACAAACACACAAAATTAAACATGTATTTGTGAACCCACTGT
>NC_045166.1:13276182-13281182 GCF_900700415.2 Clupea harengus
TGTGTGTACGCATATATATCTGTATGTCTGTTGCATGTGTATTGTGTCCCGTGTTTACATGTGCATACAATCTTTGAATCTGTGTGTGCATATGTTTCTATATATTCTTTATGTTGATGGGTATGTGTTCATGCACACTTGTGTATGTCTGTGCTTATATGCCCTTGTCTGAATGTACGTGTGTGTGTGTGTTTGCGGATTAGCCTGTGGCTCAAGCCGATTGCCATGGATTTTCCACTGAAGCTACTGATGAGCTTTCGACCCTCAAATGGACACACACACAGTCAGACACACACGCACACGAACACACACACAAGTCAATAATGGGCCTTCGACCCTACAATGTACAATGTAAACTCTAGCCCAATCCATTACATTAACTTTTACTCCAAGGAATAGCGCCCACTATTTGCTATATCAATGTGCTTGTGTGTGTGTGTGTGTGTGTGTGTGTGTGTGTGTGTGTGTGTGTGTGAAGTCAATTTGAGAGCTAAAAGTTTTAATACAAAAGTAAAGATTTGCAGTGGGATCAATCCTTACTTTCAAAACTGCTGAAAAGGGAGACTGAGACAGAGACAAAAAGATATTGATAGGAAGTGGAAAAACACTGCAATACAGCTGGAGTAAGACAGAAATGGTCTGTGTGTGTGTGTGAGACAGAGAGAAAGAAAACTGAGGAAGACAGATAGATAGATAGATAGAGACAGACAGACAGGCAGGCAGAGAGACAGACAGAGACAGACAGAGGTAGACAGACAGACAAATAGTTGGTACGTGAGGACAGACAGATATACCGATGGATAGACAGATAGACCGACCGACAGACAGACAGACAGACAGATACAGAGGCAGTGTTAACGATGGAGGGATACATACTGCATGCAGACAGATAGATAGATAGATAGATAGATAGATAGATAGATAGAGAGAGAGAGAGAGAGAGATAAGGACTGACAGAACAAGACAGGCAGAAAAACAAACAGTTTTTCTGGACGGACAGATAGAAAGGCAGTGATAAGGAGATAAACACAGAGGTGTAGATGCTTACTGCATGCTGGGAAGTTGTTGTTTATCTGCTCCAATACTTCTGCCAGGTCAGAGCTGGAATCTGCACGCACATGCACACACACACACACACACACACACACACACACACAGGCAGTTCTGTTAAACTTAAGTTTAACTTAATCATTTCAATTAATGTGTGTGGGTAAAAATGAAGACACCAGTATGTCTGTGTGTGTGTATGTGTGTGTGTGTGTGTGTGTGTGTGTGTGTGTGTATTTCCTCACCTGTGTGTTCCGGTAGTGAACCCAGCTCCAGAGGGAGAGATTCAGAGGGGGAGACCCCATTAACCCTGGAGTCAGGCTGGGAGACAGAGATATGGGAGAGGGAGGGAGAAGGAGAGAAAGAGAGAAGCAAGAATGGAGAGATAGAGAGGGGGACAGAGAAAGAGGCAGAACGAGGGAAGAATGGATAGAGAGTTAGAAGGACACATAGAAAGAGAGGATAGATAGAAAGAGAGAAAAAAAGAGAGAGGAGTGAGACAGAGAGAGAGAAAAGGAAGGGGTATAAAATGTGTAGAAGTGCTTCATTATTCAAACCTCTGAAATCATTGACATATTCCTTGTTCTGTCTTCAAAACTAAATTATGACTTAAAGTCTGCAAGACCATCAGAGAGACAGGTGTTACATAAATACAGATAGACACACACACAGCTGGTTATCGTAAAACTGGAGGGAAACACACACACACACACACAAAGAGACACACACACACAGTGTCTTTTCATGATGAGACTGAAACAAAACTACATATGCCATCATTTCAAAGCAACATCAAAGCAAAATTAAGCATCTAAATACCCTTACCACCCACGCATATTCTCTGTCACAAACACACACACACACACACACACACACACACACACACACACACAACAAACAACGTGGATTAAACACCTGCTTGTGATGAATGCCGTTTGAAATTGAATTCACTCTGTTTGATCAAAGAACTAAAAAAAGAGAGATTTGCATCCATGTGTTCGTGTGTCTATGTCTGTGTGTGTATATGTGTGTGTGTATGGGTCTGCGTGTGTGTGTGCAGGAGTGTGTCTGCATGTCTGTGTGTGTGTGTGTGTGTGTGTACGCACATTTACTACAGACGCTAACAGGTTCCACTCACAGACTCCTATGCCAGAAATCCACATTATTCATGTGCAGACACAAATACCACACTTACTGCTCTGAACCTCTACTAGGAGGAGGCCAACCCATTCACCTGCGAATGTGTTCAGGCACTTGAACACTGCCCCACTCCAATAGCAACAACTTTTCGCCAAGATTGAGGACTACATCTTTAAGACTGCCACATTGAAATATCAACAACTTTTCGTCACGATTGAGGACCCGACCTTGAAGACAGCCCCATTAAACTGTCAACAACCTCTCGCCAGGATCGAGAACCACACCTTTAAGACTGCCCCACTCAAGTATCAACAACCTTTAGCCAAGAGGACTATGCCTTTAAGACTGCTCCGTTTTCAGCCAGAGCCCTGTACTGCACTGACGGGGTTCCTGGCTGGATTAGGGTGCCACTTAAACAGCCAATATTTATGGACAGTTGCTGGCTGGCTGCTTCCATCAATAATGGTTTGCGCTCCCGGGCATTCGGCCTGGGTGAGGTTTTATTTCAGTGGGTTTCAGAATCTGCAAGTGTGTGTGTGTTTTTTATAAATGACTTTAAGTGATAGTAAGTGTTTGTATATACAGTTTACAGTGCATATACCAATGTTAACTGTAGATAACACTGTGAGTATGTGCATGTGTGTGTGTGTATGTATACACTCCATGCATGTGTGTATGTATATGCATGTATATACACACACTCTCTCTATGAGTGTGAGTATGTGCGCGCACACACGTGTGTGTGTGTGTGTACTCTGTGTGTGTGTGTGTGTGTGTGTGTGTGTACTCTGTGTGTACTCTGTGTGTGTGTGTGTGTGTGTGTGTGTGTGTGTGTGTTTACCTGATGCAGCAGCTGTCTAAGTCGGTGTAACTGGGACTCCAGCTGCTTGTTGTGCTCCTCCAGGATGGTCATGCGCGCCTCCAGGCGACCCTTGTGTTGTCGTAGCAACCGGGCCTCGGCCAGCAGGTCCGACTCGCCCCCGGGGCTGGTACCAGAACCGCCAATGCTACCGGACCCCTCCGGGCCCCCGGGGGACCAGGTGGAACTGGGAGGGGTTTGCTGCTGCTCCCGCTGGAGGTCCTCATACTCATGCTGGAGAACCCTGAGGGAGGAAGAGATGAGAGAGGGAGAGAGGAGGGGAGGGAGAGAGGGAGAGGAGGGAGGGATGAGGGGAGGAAGAGAGGAGGGGAGGGAGATAGAGAGAAAGAGAGACGGAGGGAGAAAGAGAGAAAAGAAAGGAAGGGGAGAAAGTGAAAGGGAAGGAAAAGACAGGGAAGGAGAGGGAGGGGGCACATAGAGAGGGGGGCAGAGAGGTAACAAGAAGAAAGAAAGGAGAGAGAGAGAAACAGAGCAAGAGAGGACAGGGGGAAAGAAGAAGGGGAAATGGAAGGAGAGGGGGATGAGAGAGAACGAATGCAAAGGGGAGGTGGGGCAAGAAAGAGATTAATTATTCCCGCTTGGATTAATCTTGAAAACCGCCATCACTCCTTCAGCCAACTCCACTTCAATACCAGCGGGATATTTCTGCTAATGATAATTGCGCCCATCATAGTAATGATCATTTCCTTATTTTCAGCATACATTTGCTCTAAAAATGTGTCGTAAACTTTCAGCAAACACCACAAGAATTATGCAAATCATCCAAGACAACCTTCACATATTACATAGGTGTGTTGCCTTATGCCCCATAATGGGAGGAGTTATAGTTTGATTGACTACCTCTGCTCCTCCTCCAGGCGTGAGATGACCCTCTGGAGCTCTCCTCGCTCCGCCCTCTCCACCGACTGCAGGATCTGGGCAGGGCTCTGCAGTGTGGAGGCGGGGCTGACAAACAATTGGGCGGGGCTACATGGCTGGCTGCAGGAGAGCCCCTCCCCTCCCAGAGTCTGACAGTACTGCAGAATCAAAGCATGCTCCTCATCCCTACGGCCAGAGAGAGAGAGAGAGAGAGAGAGAGAGAGAGAGAAGAAAGAAGAGAGAGAGAGAGAGAGAGAGAGAGAGAGAGAGACACTCCTTTAATAAACCAATATTCAAATCTTTACATTACTGCAAACCTATGAGATCCGCATGCATTACACCCTCAGATTAAAACCAGTAAGACAATCCATGTTCCAGACCATCTACTTCTTATCTTAAAAACTACTGCCCCATCTTCCCTAACCCTCCCACCCCCTTAACAGGCGGGGAGGAGAGAGAGAGAGAGAGAGAGAGAGAGAGAGAGAGAAGGACGGCGAGTGGGAGGGAAAAGATTTTTCATCAAAAGGTTTTCCAGATCTCATCCAAGGATTACAAACTTTAGAGGGTTCTGAAATATTGCCTGTCCTACTTGGAGGCACAAACACACTTCACACACACACACACACTTGCACACGCACACACACTTAAAGTCTCTGTTAAACCCTTGAACTCAAGAGTAAATGTTTTGCCTTTTGCCAATGAAGTAGGGTGTTTTTACTCAGCCAACAAAGCTAGCTGCCTAATGATGGAGAGACAGAGGAGTAACATAGAGAGACAGAGAGAGTCTGATCGAGAGAGAGAGAGAGAGAGAGAGAGAGAGAGGGGCTGATGGAGAGATAGAGAGAGAGGGGGAGAGGTGGGGGCTGAGAGAGAACGAGAGAAAGAGGAAACAAAGACATGAAAATAGAGATGGAAAGAGGGAAAAAGGTGTGTTACAAGGAGAGAATGAGAAAAGGGAAGGAGAGGAGTTCAAAGACATGAGGTTCAAAGAGAGAGGGAGGCAGAGAAAGAGAGGGAGAGATGTAAAGAGAGACAGAGAGAGAGGGAAGAGAGGAGTGAGAGGAAAGGAGAGATT
>NC_045166.1:13288682-13291182 GCF_900700415.2 Clupea harengus
AGTGCCTGAATGTTAAATTGACACTCCAACTGGCACTTCCCATTAGAATGTCACTTCTGCAGGAGCCATTTAAACAGCATTCGGATTACATTACAGACTATGAGAAAGAAAGAGGGAGGGAGAAATACACGGAAGAGGACAGATGGAAAGAAGGAGGTAGGTAGGGAGAGGTGGAAAGATAGAGAGAAAGGTAGATGTACTAGTATTTTGATAATGCATTTTGTGGCATTTTCGTAACCAGAGTGGCCTTTCAGTAACATCACTGTGGCATTACTGTGACATTATTATGACATCATGATGACATCACTGTGGCATCACTGTAACGTGACTGTGGCATCACTGTGACATTAAATGTAACATCACTGTGACATTTTTGACACAGTGATTTTAGAGTGGCAAACCCTTACTAAACTGTTACATTTCTGGCAGACAGCTGTGGTTAACCTTTGGCAATGTTGCTGTAAATTTGCAGCAAGGTCATATTTTCATATGCAAATTAGGCATCGGAAGAAGGGAGAGAGAGTAATAGCGTGGGGAGGGGAGGGGAGAGTAATAGCGTGGGGAGGGAAGGGGAGGGGAGAGAGAGGGATTGAGGGGGAAGGGGAGAGAGATAGGTAATAAATGTGTGTGTCACTGTGAGTATTTCCTCCTGCACTTCGCCACTTTGAGTGTCTCTGCATCAAACTCACAATATAAATTCAGAGTGACACACACACACACTCTCACCCACCGTCACATATACATACAATACAGTGAACGCGCACGCGCGCACACACACACACACACACACACACACACACGCGCGCGCGCGCACACGCACGGGCCCTATTACAGTAAACATGCTGGGCGTTAGGGCTGAACGATTAATTGCATTTGCGATTTAATCGCGATATGATAGAACGAAATTTTCTAACCGCAACGTTCGCGATTAAAAACCTGGTCTAAAAAAAAAAATAATAAAAAAATAAAAACATTTTTTTTTTCTTAAGATGGTACATTTTGCACAGTGTTTAAAAAGTGCATGCCTTGTGTTTATTCTTACAATGACTTTGTTTAAATGACTTAAATGCACAGTGGCAAAGCCACCGATTTGTTGTTCTTGATTCGGTAATGAGCCGTTAAATAAAACATTTTAATGTGGGAAATAATATTTTACACTAAATGTATCTAATATTGTGTTGGTCATATTTAAATCATTCATTACGATTTGTTGGGAATTTTTTTTGGATAAAATGAAAAAAATCGCATATTAAATCGCAATCGCAATATTTGGGGAAAAAAAAATCGCAATTAGATTATTTTCCCAAATCGTTCAGCCCTACTGGGCGTAAACAGCAGCGCATGCGCCCTGTTGCACAGACAGACAGGCTTGGAGTGAGCGGGGGAAGGCATTAAGTGGTCAGAGCCAGGTCGAAGTTAATTAGCGAAAGGTTTCGTTAAAGCCAGCCGACAGCATTGTAGAGCAATCCCTTTAAACTAAATGTGTCAGATGGGATTACAGAAGATGGCGACGAATAAACTGTAGTGCTTCTTCTGTTGTTCGAAACATTTAAATTGGTTGACACATAGCCTGTAAGGCACACACACACACACACATAGCCTGTAAGACACACACACACACATAGCCTGTAAGACACACACACACACACACAGCCTGTAAGACACACACACACACACACACACACACACACACACAGCCTATAAGACACACGCACACACACACAGCCTGTAAGATACACACACACACACACACACACACACACACACACACACACACAGCCTGTAAGACACACACACACACATACATAGCCTGTAAGACACACACACACACACACACACACATAGCCTGTAAGACCCGTTTTAAAATGGCCTAGTCAAACTGACAGTGATTTCGAGCCTTTAAAGAAAGAAAAGGTTTTTTGCACAAGCTAACGTTTTTGTCCAGACATCCCTTCTAGAGAGTTTATTTTGGCCTAAAATGTGAAAATGTGTGTGGTCCAAACATGAGTAAAGTGATACATTTTCATTTGAATCAATTAAATTCATCTACCGGGACATATTTGCAACTTCGGAGCTAGGTACTAACTGTGACGGTCGTGGTGCGACCGCACATGAACTGGACACTCCGGTCCCATGTTTGCAACCACTAGCGCACCCAAACAGACATGGTTTGCGCACACACACACACACACACACACACACAAACACTCATACAACTGATTACCTCAGGTCCTTGCCAATTACTCTGCTAATTGCCTAGGCTGGCAGGAGGGACACCTGGAATGGTCTGGGCCAGACCACTTTGATAAAGTGTTTTATATACTTAGAAAGTGCTTATTTTATTACCTAGTTATTTATTTGTTGTTTAGAACACTGAGGAGTACTATGTTTATGTTTGAGGGTCTGTCTTGTCATTGTGTATTGTTTGTTTTGTTGTGTCTACCCCTGTGTTTAGAAATGGTGCTGGCCGCCAGGTATATATGTTCATTGCTCTGTCTGG
>NC_045166.1:13298682-13341182 GCF_900700415.2 Clupea harengus
ACACACACACAGACACAAACTGAGACAAGTCAACTCTCACTCACACATAAATTGAGACAAGCTAACAAACACACCTACAGACACACACTCACGCAACTTGAGAGGCTAGCAAACACACACACACACACACACACACACACACACAGACAGACACACACACAGTATGAGTGTGTGCTGGGTTAATTGATAGCAGGCCTCTGCTCCTGTTTGCTTTGATTCTCCACTCTAATTAGTCTGACGAGAGGCTCCATCTAATGAGAATATGCAAAACTCTGATCTACACACACACACACACACACACACACACAGACAGACAGACAGACAGACAGACAGACAGACAGACACACGTAAACACAAACACACTTCATTAAAACTGTTGAATGAACCCACACATTTTGATAAACACTATCCTATTATTCAGTACGCCCCTCACCCACACACAACTCTCTCATACAGCTCTCTCAACAACTGGAGCAATGGTATCAGTTCAGCTTCAGTTTGTTTTAATATTTCTTTTAATACTTCTGTGTTTTCTCACTCTCTCTCTCTCTCTCTCTGTTCTTCCTCCTTTAGCCACGCGGTCTTTCTCTCATTCATTCCCTCAAAACACTTTTACCTTTCTCTGGTAAATTAATGAAAGGGATGAACTCCTAAAGCAGCAAAAACATCTCTCTCTCTCTCTCTCTCTCTCTCTCTCTCTCTACACAGGTTGCAGAGTGTTTAATGACTCTGACACCTGCTTAATTATCTACAGCAATTAGCGTGATCCTCTGGGACACCTATATAACACACAGAGATAAGTGTATATGTGTGTGTGTGTGTGTGCGTGCGGTGATTTAGATGATGCAGATGATGGCTCACACCTGTGTCACGCCAACTGACCTTTAACTGACACCTCACACACAAACACACACACACACACACACACACACACACACACACTTCCATAAAACAGAGGGCAATCGGCAGCGCACACACACAAATCCAACAATAAATCTTTCAAGCTCACACGCACACACGCAAACACACACAACTTACAGCAAAGGGCTTTCTGCAGTCGACGGATCTTCATGGCAGTTCTATAGGCAGAGAATCTCACGGTATTCAGGTCCGCTGCAGACACACACACACATACACACACACACACACAGAGACAGCAAGGGAGACAGTCAGAAAACTGTATTACTGTACACATTTGCAGATTCCTGTGCACATTCACAAAGCTCAGTACACATTTAGAGATTATGTTACTCATCTGATTACGCACACATGGACTGAGATACAGTTACAAAACTCTACACTCACACTTGTAAATAATTCTGCCACAATAATACCTCCATATGATTCAATGTATGAGCTTGTGTGTCCGTGCAAGTGTGTGCCCGAGTGTGTCTGCTTGAGTGTGTGTTGTGTGAGTGGGTGATGTCAGTGTATTTTATTCTTAGTGTGCTTCAGAAGCATATGAGGGTACATTATAATGTGATAATAATGTATGTGTGTGTGTGTGTGTGTGTGTGTGTGTGTGTGTGTGTGTGTGTGTGTGTATTTGTGTGTGTGTGTGCAGGTTCATACCGAGTGAATTGTAAAGCTCAGTCATCTTGGGGTGGTCCCAACAGGTGGACTGCGTCTGGTGACTGCACACAAGATACAGATAAAAAAGACATCACAGTGTGTGTGTGTGTGTGTGTGTGTGTGTGTGTGTGTGTGTGTGTGTGTGTGTGTGTGTGTGTGTGTGTGTGTGTGAGAGAGAGAGAGAGAGAGAGAGAGAGAGAGAGAGACTTTTTGTTGAACCTTATGCATTTTCAGGGTCTATGACTGTGTGTGTTTGTAAAAGATAAGTGTGACTCATCGAGCACAAAAATAATGAAATCAAGCTATTTAAAGACTTCAGTGACTCACAGAGACACTACATACACAAACAAACACACGCACACACCATCCACAGGTATCATCGTATTTAGTCACATAATTACACCACAAATTCTCATCTTAGTCCCATTTCAGCACCATCATAACTGCCCACACTTGGTGTGGGCCGCAGCAGAACTAGCAACAAAAAAAAACAATCTCATCTACCAGACACACACACACACACAGACAGCCCACACAACATAACACAACCCACTGATGCTCTTTGGTGGTGTGTGTGTGTGTTTGTTTCTTCATGAGTCTGGCATAATGTTGAGCTGAGCACAACAAAAGATAAGAAAAGGCTGACAGCCGTCTGCTGATAGAACTCATGGGGGAGAGTATAAACTCTCTAACACACACACACACACACACACACACACACACACAAACTAACATAAGCCCACCAACATACGCACTGAGACACACATACACACAGCAGGTGTTCATCATTATTCATCAAGCCCTCAGAAGGGATGCCTGCTCACATCAGAGCACGTCATACGTTCTGGAACATTCCCGCTGCTGTGGACCCTCAGAGGTCTTAGAGCCTTTTCCCCACTAAACACACACACACAAACACACACAGCTTTTTGTTCTGAGAACTGGAACTGTTTTTGGCATAAGCCATCAGTTCAAGAACAAAGTACTAAATTCAGTAGTTTGCCCATCAGAAAGCTTAATTTAGAGCACTGATAATAAGCATGTTTGGCTTGGCAGCTGGTTGTGGGCCTGGGATGCCTATAGCAGACACACTGTGTGTGTGTGTGTGTGTGTGTGTGTGTGTGTGTTTTGTGTTGTGTGTGTGTATGTAGTGGTGTATAAAGTACCCAAAAGCCATACTTGAGTAAAAGTAAAGATACCTTACTGGAAAATGACTCAAGTAAAAGTAACCTTTTAGAATACTACTTGAGTAAAAGCCTTAAAGTATCTGATCTTTACTGTACTTAAGTATCAAAAGTAATTTTCTGATATTAAATGTACTTAAGTATTGAAAGTAAAAGTACAAGTAAATGCTGTTAATAAAAAAGCAAAGGGTCAGAATTTTGAAGTTTATTCCGTTTATTAAGTTTACTAATGAGCATACTTATAAACTGGGCCTTATTTGAACACAATTTTAACACAATATGGCAATACTAAAGCAGCACCGAAAGTAACAACCCAGTCATTACTTGAAACTGAAAAATATTTTGTTCATCTTCAAACAAAATGTCCCAAAAAGCCATTATGAATTTTTTAAAATTTTAATCTTTGTAACATTTTGTGAATGGGCTCCTGAGTATCCCAAGGCATGCATAAGGCACAACCTGAGAGCAATAACCTGGCGATCTGATACAAAGCCATAGCATTACATCAGGATCATCAGTTTTACAAGCAAGTTATCGGTACAGTGACTGTGAAATACTTTCAGCAACATGCACACACTTCCCTTGAACAATAATGTTACTAGCAGCTATTTTGCTCCACACTGCTACGTTACTGTACTGTAGATTGACACCAACGAGTTTAAAAGACGTAGCAACAGTAACTAAGAGGACGGGGCTTTTGCGAACGGTCAATAGCGCATTAACGTGCGCTAGGACCACTGATTCGCCAAACCTGCTTGTAGTCTGTGTTCTACCACAGTCCCCGACGTTGGTCTCGTCACTCTCATGATTATTTTTTTTTCTAAAGATGATTTGATTTTCTAACGAGTAACGAAGGTTTCAGGGGAAATGTATCGGAGTAAAAGTATCAGTTTTCTTTGCAAAATGTAGCGAAGTAAAAGTAAAAGTAAACAGAAATATAAGTAGTAAAGTAAAGTACAGATATCCAAAAAAAATTCTACTTCGTTACTATACAACACTGGTTGTGTGTATGTGTGTGTGTGTGTATGTGTGTGTGTTGTGTGTGTGTTATGTGTGTGTGCTGACACCCACTATGGATAAGGGGAATGTGATTTAGAGCTATTAGTGAAATGAAGGAGAATGGAGAAGAGGTGGGATACTTGGCTACGCCAGAGTGCGTGACGTAGTGGACAGGTAGGGAGGGTTTAAGTCTCCTAGAAAGCGGAAGTGGGGTGAGTGACAGCTGCCTATGGGCTAATCCCGAACTTTGTTTATAAAAAACATAATTTAGTCTGTTGTTTGGATCCTGCTTAAGCATTACACCCATGGGAACAAAAGTGAAACTTTGATTTGCCACAAAACACAAAAGCAGCACGATTTTATTGGTTCCTGCTTCAGAGACCAACAGGAACTAAACGGGAACTCTGGGTGGGGCTACCGACACAGACTGTTGCTGATTGGTTCCATCTGACCCCATGGTCAGGACACAGAGCAGTGACCTCTGACCTCCACGCCATGGTCAGGACACAGAGCAGTGACTGACCTCCACGCCATGGTCAGGAGGACACAGAGCAGTGACTGTAAGAAGCAAGGACAGCATAAGATCATCTCAAAAGGGAAGCACCTGAGAGGAACTAAAAAATGGATGAAAATTTGACCAAATATGGATCGGTTCTGGGCCAAATCTGACCGATATTCGGTTCTGCTCCACAAGCTCTGGCTCCAAAAAGCGCTTACCACACAGAATCTCTCTCAAATTGGAACATATGGCAGATCTCATTGTGGCATATGTTGACTTCATCTCTCTGTGTATTGGGAGGGCATGATATCATGCATGTCCAAGCTTCTTGCAGCCACTGGGCCTAATTTAGTCCAGGGGGTTCACTTTCTCCTCATGTCCCACCCAGCAGTCTGTGTAAACTCTACTTGTTCACCGAACTACCACCATGGCCAGGCTAGCTTCTGTTAGCACGTCCATGGGATTTTGTTTACATTTAAAATTAGCGCCAAGCTAGCTGTTTTATAAAGAGCTTATTTCTGTTTGCTCATCAGAATGGATTTAATATAGTGCTGAGCTAGCTGTGTTACTTAACTCACAAAACTTTATCACACTCTATTTATCATCATTTGTTGCCAGCTCTGGCTTCAAAACAAGTGAATGAGCTAGCAAAAGATATAGTTGGTCTCTCAAGTTGGGTCTAGAATTACTGGAAAATGAAGAGAAAAACTCGAATCCTGTCATCTAAAACCCAAAGGAGCCCTATGAAACGCACGCACGCACATTTCAGAGACCCAATGCAACACAAACATAAGAACATACACACATGCTTACACACACACACACACACACACACACACACACACACACACACACACACACACACTGCTCTCCACAGAGAGAGGATTACACTGCCTGTGAGATCCCAGCAGCATGGCCTGTCTCCTAATCCACGGCCTCAATTCACAGCCACACTGAGAAAGTAAAGACATCTCCTGACTGCACACACACACACACCTACCTCACCCACACACACATATATATATATGGACACACGCATGAATCCAATGTCTGGATCACATTATGCACGCTCCAGGGAGAGTGAAATAGACTATACTGTATTTAGCCAGTCCAACAGCAATCTCACGGTCTATTCTGGAGGTGTGTTTGTGTGTATGTCTCTCTGTGTGTGTGTGTGTGTGCCTGAGTGTAATGTAAAATGACCACAGTGGTCCCAAAAGAGAAACCGAGTGCTCATCCTTTCTCTTCCTTATCTATCACACGCACGCACGCACGCACGCACGCACACACTCACTCAATCACCCACTCCTTCCTCTCCTGTCCTCTATAGCGGAGCGGTTCCGCGTTCTCTTCCCCCTGGAGAGGTGGGTTCCGTCGCGTTCCACCCTGTTCCCTGTGGCTGGCTGGCTGGCAGGCAGGCTCCAGTGTGGGTAATTGGAGCTCAGATCAGCTTAGACAGGGAGGGGATGGTGAGAAAGACAACAGACTACAGATGTCAGCTAGCACTCATGCTAACACACCCGCTACCGCTCTCGATCTCCGGTCCCACAGCAGCCATGGCAGACACTGTCACCGTCACAGCCGCCGCCTCCCGTAAATAGAAATAAAATAAAATCTCCCTCTTACTCTCTCCATCTCTCTCTCTCTCTGTCCCCCTCTATTTCTCTCCATCTCTCTATTGGCACCTCACAGGAGGACAGGAAAGACTCAGTTCGATGGATCTTCATGAATAAAGATGCCAGGCTGGCTTTGCATACGCTTGAGTACACACACACACGGATTTCGTCTCACTTTCACTAACACACAAATATATTTCCTCTCACTTTCACACACACAGATTTCCTACCACTTTCACAGGCCGACACACACACACACACATTTCCTTTTAGTTTCACACAGAATCTCCTTAAAGTGTGTTCTTTCTCTCCCTCGCTCACACACAAACACACACACACACACACACACACACACACACACACACACACACACACACACACCCTTTAGAAATGAAAATGATCTTGGACTTGGGTCTGGTGAAAGAAAGAGTTTTCTCTCCCTCTGCTAACAGACAAGAGAATATGTTATTTGAAGGCCAGCGTGACAGTGAAAAGTGCTCTCTCTCTCTCTCTCTCTCTGTCCCCCCCCCTCTCTCTCCACTTGACACACTCACTCGCTCCAGCAAACACATTTAACAGTCTTCTCGTTTCATCTCAACGCGACTCCAACGACACTTAATCTGATTCATGAGCCACAAAGAGACTGAGATGAGAGAGCGCAGAGTGATGAGAGACAGAGAGGGAGAGAGAGGGAGAGAGAGAGAGAGAGAGAGAGAGAGAGAGAGAGAGAGAGAGAGAGAGAGGGGGAGAGGGACTGAGAGAGGGAGAGACGGTGAGGGACAGAGTGACAATCAGAGAGATGGATAGAGAGCGAAAGAGTCAGAGGGAGGGGTAGAAATGTGGAGTGCGAGAGAGAAAGAGAGAAAAAAAGGAACAGAGAGATGAGGAAAGAGAGAGACAAGGTTAGAGGGAACACAAAAGGAACAAAGAGATGAGGAAAAAGAGAGAGACAGGGTTAGAGGGAACAGAGATATAAGAAAAGAGAGACAGGGTTAGAGGGAACACAGAAAAGGAACAGAGAGATGAGGAAAGAGAGAGACAGGGTTAGAGGGAACAGAGATATAAGAAAAGAGAGACAGGGTTAGAGGGAACACAGAAAAGGAACAGAGAGATGAGGAAAGAGAGAGACAGGGTTAGAGGGAACAGAGAGATGAGAAAAGAGAGAGACAGGGTTAGAGTGAACACAGCAAAGGAACAGAGAGATGAGGAAAGAGAGAGACAGGGTTAGAGGGAACAGACAGATGAGGAAAGAGAGACAGGGTTAGAGGGAACAGAGAGATGAGAAAAGAGAGAGACAGGGTTAGAGGGAACAGAGAGATGAGAAAAGAGAGAGACAGGGTTAGAGGGAACACAGAAAAGGTGAATCAGAGATAAAGAGAGAAAGGGAGGGTGAGATGATGAGGGCACCGTGTGACTTCCAGTAGAGTCAATGCAACCTGTATTTGCCTGTGTGGCAGCGTTTATGTGCGTGTGTGTGTGTGTGTGTGTGTGTGTGTGTGTGTGTGTGTTTTACAATAATGCAGTTAGATGTGGTTTGACATATTATGAAGGAGAAAGGACAGCCTTTGATCGAGCTCTCTCTGTGTGTGTGTGTGTGTGTGTGTGTGTCTCCAGGCTCCATATGGCAGTGGTCAAAAAAAAGTTCAGCTGAAGGGCAGTCACACACACACACACACACACACACACACACACACACACACACACACACACACACACACACACACACACACACACACACACACACACACACACACACACACACACACACACAGAGAAAGAGATTTTCTCTCCCTTTCATCTCTCATTTTCTTGAACCTCCATGGCCAAAACAAATCACAGGTGTGCCAGAAAGCACCCCCGTCTTTCTGACATACTCACTCGCTCTCTCCCCTTCTCTCTCTCTCTTTTTTTCACACCTTCCCATCTCTTTCGCTCTCTTAATCACACCATCTCCCCCCCGCTCTGTCTCTCTTTCTCTCCCACCCCCTCTCAATCACATTTCTCCAGCTTAAATGTTTCTGAAAGCACATTGTTCCAATCTAAATGTTGAATTGAGCCATCAAACCATTGTGAGCACACACACACACACACACACACACACACACACACACACACACACACACACACACACACACACACACACACAAACCCTCCTACTCATGCACACCTTTCCATGCTTCTGTTTGCTATCTAGCTTAGGGATGTATTATTTAAACACCCATGTGGCTGCAGTTCAACCTGCATTATTGATTCACAGAAACATAAACCACACACACACACACACACACACACACACACACACACACACACACACAGAGAAAGAGGAAATGTAGTACTTACTTGATGTAATAGGGAACTTTATTTGGTGAGACTGCTCTTTGCCACGGGTGCTGCACAGAAGCTGCGAACGCACACATTCACACACAACGCACACACACACACACACACACAAACATAAATCAGTAACGGCCCACACACATTCTGTTTTATGGCCATAAATAAAGTAACTGCTCACCACAGAGTGATATGACCATCTCATTGTGTATGTGTGTGTATGTGAATGACAGTAAAGAGAGTGTGTACATTTATTTGTGAGGATGCACGTTTATGTGTGTCTGTGTGTGTGTATGCATACATGTGTATGCATACATATGTATGTGTGTGCGTGTGTATGTGAATATGCATGTGTGTGTATGCCTGTGTGTGTGTGTGTGAATATGCATGTGTGTGTGTATGTAGGTGTTTGAGCGTGTCTATCTGACTTACTTGACAGGAAGTGCTGTGATGAAGGCCCAAAGTCTCTGTGAGCTTCCTGCAGTAACTTCAACCTCTCCTCCACAGCAACCTGACAGAAAGAGAGAGAGAGAGAGACAGTGAGAAAAAGAGAGGAGATATAGATAGAAAAATAGATAGATAGATAGATAAAGCGAGAGAGAGAGGGAGAGAGAGAGAGCGAGAGCGAGAGAGAGAGAATAAAAGATACAAACACAGAGGTAAGAGAATGAAAGAGACAGATTGTGGAGTCAGTCAGAAGGGACACAAAATGTCAGAGATACAAAGACTAGGCAGAAGGTGAATAACATAGACAAACAAACAACACACACACACACACACACACACACACAAACCCCAGGAGATAGACATGTGCAGCTACCGGGACACACAAAGATTAAACACATCTTTGGGTGTCAGTGTGTGTATGTGTTAGAGAGAGAGAGAGAGAGAGAGAGAGAGAGAGACCTTAAGCAAGGCCAAAGCAAGGCTGACGGGACAGGTCAGAGGGAAAGCTAAATCATACACACACTCTCTTCTCCTCCCTTCTCCTTCCCTCTCTCCACCCCTCTTCTCATCCTTTCATCTCTCCCTCTGTCCTCTCTTGTACAGAAGTCCAAAACTTTGATAACCCCAACACCGCAGATCACAGAAAACACACACACACACACACACACACAAACAGACACACACCAAGAAGTAGATGCACACATACATATGAAGACACATAGCCTTTTTGTTTAAGCGGTGGTATCTTAGATAGACTAGCAAACACATGTACACACACACACTTAGGAGAGCGCAGCTTGAGTTTCAGCTGGGAGGTGGTGGGGGAGAGACAGACACACACACACACACACACACACCTGTAACAGGGCGCAGCGTGTGTTCAGCTGCTCCAGCTGGTGGGTGGTGGTGGACGAGAGCTGGACGTCCAGCGGTGTGAGCTGAGCGCTGAGGTCATTCAGAGTACACACCTCCTGTTGCAGTGGCTCCAGCTCCTCACGGAACACCTGACACACACACACACACGCACACGCACACGCACACACAACACACACACAACACACACACACACACACAACACATACACACACAAAACACAACACACACACACACACAGAGATAAGCTAGAGTGCTGTATAAAAATATGTTTGTTGAAATACAGTTTCAGCTCCTTCACGGCTTCACCGAGTGGGTTTGAAATATCAAAGCGGAGGACTGAAGATTACACAGCACAATTCCACCAACAGCGCAGGCCTGGGAGATTCGATGCCAAACTGTGTGAAGATAGCTTCTGAGAGGAGATCCAGCCTCTGAGGGGAGTGCCGTCGGTGCCATCAGTTTACACTCTCTACAGCACTTAAGGATGCTCCACAGACACACGCCACTGGGACGCTTACAGCTGTGTGTGTGTGTGAGAGTGTGTGTGTGTGTGTGTGTATGTGATCCTGCACCGTCTCTATGAGCAGGTCCCCTACAGGTTGCCATGCTGCTTGCTTGTGTTCATGGGAGTGTGTGTGTGTGTGTGTGTGTGTGTGTGTGTGTGTTACACTAACCGTGGTGTGTTGTATGTGATCCTGCAGCGCGTCGATGAGCAGGTCCCCTACAGGTTGCCATGTTGCGCGGGTGTCCTCTGCGTGTGCCAGTCGCAGCTCCAGCGCATCCATGCGACTCTGCAGCTCCTGCATGCGCTCCAGGACGCGCTCCACGCGGCCCTGCCACCGGCTCGTGGCCGCACACACACGCTCCCAGCGGTCACACACCTCGCCGCTCTGCTTACGCACTGCGCGCGACAGAAGGGCCGCACGCTCCTCTGGAGTCAGGTCTGACACACACACAGACAGACACAGACACAGACACAGACACACACACACACAAAAACCATTACAAAGACATTTAATACTGCACATATAGTATAGCTGCACACAAAACATACATAGCTGTTACTTGTTCAGGTCTCACACGCAGACACACACACAGACACACACACACACACATTTGTTCTTGTCTGACACACACACACACACACACACACACACACACACACACACACACACACACACACACACACACACAGACTTGTTCTTGTAACAGTCTTGTTTACCATGACAGTGAGCAGAGTGAAAGGACCTACATATCCACTAGTGTTAACAGCACCTCTGTTGAGAAGGAGATTTGGAGTGTGTATTTGTTCACATTTGTTCATTTAACTGGTGCTTTTATCCAAAATAGGGTTGGTACGATTAACATTTCATCCTTATGTGTGCTCTCTTGGTGTGTGTGTGTGAGACTCTGTATGTGTGTGGATGTGAAAGTATTGATTTTATCGATACTGACAGAAGCCATTAACACCAACATCTCACACACACACACACACACACTATTTCACACTCACTTCTCTCCTGCTGTTTCTGAGCAGTGAGCACAATGTAAACTGTGATGTGAAGATTCCAAACACACAAACACACACACACACACACACACACAGACAGACAGACTCAGTTACCAAAGGTTGTTTCATCAGTGTATGCAATTTGCAGCATGAAGTGTGAAGTGTGAGTTCACCCACACACACACACACATGCAGACAGCGAGGAAGCAAACGTTAACACTCTGCCTTGTCTGCACACCCCACAATCAGCATAGATAATGACTTCATTACTATGAAGGCATATTTCAGAGCCCAGTCCCTTTGATGTGAAATCACTGTGCAATCAGCACGTCATGACAGACATGCAGACAGAGATTCCACACGTCTGCTCCGTGAGCCAGCTCTGCTCTTTAAGGGCAGTGGGGGTGGGGGTGGGGAGATCAGGATGCATCTGGGTCTAACCAGTTATGTGGATATTCCTGTGTGAGTTTTACAAGTGTTTTGTGTGTGTCCGTGTGTGCGTTTTCAGTGGCACGCACGGACGGACACACACATGGGGATAAATGTCAGTGTTATGTCTAAGTGTCAGAGAAAGAGAGAGCTTGTGTGTGTGTGTGTGTGTGTGTGTGTGTTAGTGTCACCTGTTTTGGGCTGTGATGTCTTGCGTGGTTCCTCGGGCCCCTCTATGGGCTGGTCAGCCAGGAAAGCTCTGGCCTGTTCCAACGCCCCAACCACCATCGGCTCCTGGTCCTTCAGCTCCGCACGCAGCCCCTACACACACACACACACACACACACACACACACACACACACACACACACACACACACACACACACACACACACACACACACACACACACACACAATCCCATTAACAAGGGGTCGATCAACAGCACACCCTCACATAAACACAGGGACTAATCAGCATGAGCTGATCAAGGCTATAATAGTGTTTTTCCCCAATAATGAGGAATCAAAAAAAGCTTCAAGTGATGGCTGAACTGAAATTCCATATGATGAGGTCACAGGGGAGTACTGTTACACTACTACTACAACACTCCTATTGGTCAAAGAGCCTCAAAGACAAGCATTCCAGAGGATGGACCAAGTTTATACGTTTATATAGTTACACTACAACAAGGTCATTTTTACTGCTAATGTGTCACAGGCTCACAGTGATGATGTCACCTTAGGCGCAGAGTGATGAGGTAAGAGATGCGGTGTGAACAGATATCCCACGGTAGGGCCATGTGCAACAGTGGACCACCTCAGGCAAAATACTGCTCAAGTGGTGGCTAATAGCAATTAATGTGGTGATAATAGGAATGTTTGAGGAAAGTTATTTTGATTGAATTTCTGAGAAACTAGCCTGAAGCCATTTAAAGTCCGGACACGCGCACGCTCACACACTCACACACACACACACACACACACACACACACACACACTCAGACATACACACACAGACACACACACACGCACACACAGACTGAATTAAAGGTGTCACTCTCTAATTGAGTCTATTATTAGCAGAATATTAGATCTGCCTATCAGCGTGAAAGGGAGTCGGAGAGATTAAGGACGACAGACAGACACACACACACACACACACACACCCACACACACACACACACACACACAAAACTATCTCCCTAGGAACAAACCCAATCTCTTCTGTACGAGGACAATGAGCCTGTCCCCCTCACTCCTGAAGTGGTTCGGCCCAGTCAATTGATTTCCTGTGAGTGTTCTTATGGAATTGTGTTCTTTGGCTGAGTGTGTGAGTGTGTGTGTGTGTGTGTCTATTAATAGCTACATCTTTCCCGTCTCTTGACCTTGTAGGTGAGTGACTTGCAGGGAAAGACACTCCATCACCATGGCAACCTCCAGCGTCACGGCAACAGCGTAACGCCTGTCTGTCGTTCGACCATTCAGCCACATCAACTACAGTACATCCTCTCTCCTCCCTCGCCCGCTCGTCAGGGGAAAGAATGAATACAAAGCAGTGTGTCTTTGCGCCTGTGTGTGTGTGTGTGTGTGTGTGTGTTCGTCCCTGTTTGAGCTGAATGACTTAAGGGCACCCACCTCCTGCGGTGACCTAAAGCAACCGCAAGCTTAACACACCGTAATTCAATTAACATTCGCTCTCATCAATTGCAACCTACCCTTATCAATTACCCTCTGCACTAATCAATTACCCTTTACACTAATCAATTAACCCTTTTCACTAATCACTTTTATTAGATTACATTACCATTCCAACGCTCAGATTACACTGGCCCTGATTGATTTGTTCTAACTGAACACTTCGCAAGTGCAGAAGGCTTATACATGACTTTACAGGCATCATCTCTATCTTGGTGTGTGTGTGCCCATGTGTGCCTGTGTGTGTGTGTGTGTGTGTGTGTGTGTGTGTGTGTGTGTGTGGGAGAGTGGGGTTTTGCTACATCAGAGTGTACAGAGTAAACACTGCATAGAGTAACAGGAAAATGGACAAGACTGAGTAGTGTTCAGGAGATGACAGAGCAGAGAGAAAGGGGGGGGGGGGGGTAAAGGGAGAGAGGGAAAAAGAGAGAGAGAGGAGGAGGGTGGAGAAAGGACAGGAGAGGGGGTAGAGAGGAGGAAAGTGACAAGAGATGGGGAGAGACATAACACATGGAGAGAGAGAGAGAGAATATATGTGTGTGTCTGTGTGTGTGTGGGACAGAGAATGTGTGTTTAATATTAATTGTATTTATTTCTCCCCTCCACTGCTCTCCTAGTAAAGTATTTATGGATCAGGCAGCACATTATCGTATTAAAAAACATGTTCAGCATTGTGGGAATTAAACCCATTGATCAACCCCATTAAAATGAAGACTTTGGGTGCCTGTGTATTTATGATAAAGAATGGCCAAGTGGCCCTCTCTGAGAGTGCAATAGACTGAAAAGTTCTGTGTGTGTGTGCGTGTGTGTGCGTGTGCAGGCACGTGCACATACATTTTGGGGGGCAGGTGCTCAAACCAAAAAAAGGGCACCCATCGCCAACATTATTAACGAAATTAAAAAATAATAATAATAAATAAATAAATAAAAAACACAGTAGGATATTCTCAACTTAAATATTTATTTTTGTTAACAAACTAACTCAAATTATCTCCTGAACATAACTCAGTCCTATACACTCTGTCTGTCCTTCCTCATCCATGATGGGCTCCTCTGAACCAGGTAGGGTTACTGATTATCCCTTATTTGTTTTACTAGTTGATGGCCTGATCCAAGATAAAAGAAAGCTGCTACCCTGAGCTGCTTGCTGCAGTTCCCTGTCCTTCTGCTTTTGGAGTCTCTCTTTTCTTGGCATTATGCTGCAAATTTTGTAAATTAGATAAATCAATGTTGTGCATAATGATCAAGAGTGACTTACATTATCTCTGTAAAGCTGACAACACAGTACACACACATTGTTTTTACTGTTTTCTGACTGAGTTGAAGCATAATCAGCATTACACTAATAATATAGTCATGTAGCTCAACTTAAGACCTACCTTTCATTTCAATAATTACGATTTTAAATGAAACAAAACTAGTGAACTAGTCTAATTTGTAGAACCGTAAAACTGCCTTTAAATTCTCTGCCTGCCTGCTTGCCTGCCTGTCTGTCTGTCTGTCTTCCTGTATCTCTCTCCCTCTCTCTCTTCATTAAACATTACAAACGTCAGTAAACAGCTGGACAAGGCTTTGAAATCAGTTTTGTTTTGTGTTTGTTTATTTTTTAAGGAAACGTCGGACCAGTTGCGACATAATGTTTTCAGCGGCGCTAATGTTGTGGTTAATTTATCACCAAACAACGTCAGGGGATTGCACAAACACCGTCATTACCTGTTTGTTTGATGCTGCGGGTCAGAGAAGAAGTAGGCTTCAGCCGTTTGGCCTGGCGCTCAGCACTGCATGAGCACTAAAAGTGGAGGAGGAGGAGGGAGGGGCGCGTGGGGCTTGTGAGCGCCGGGTAGCATGTCGGGGCGAAATTCTCTTAAGAACTCAAATAAATGCCCCGTCATATATCGAAACACATTTGGGGGGAATTGATGACAGAGAGAGTAATTTTTATTCTTAAATATTGATGAATGAAGAAAAAAATTGGCTCCAGCAGAAGGGGCACTTTTCTCATCCAGGGCAAAAGGGCAGGTGCTTGAGCACCACTAGGGGTCTATCTGTGCACGTGCCTGTGCCTGTGCGTGTGCGTGTGTGTGAGAGTGTGAGAGAGTCTCTCAGGTGTAAGAGATTCATAATCCCAACCTTTCTTTTTCTCCCTGTTCCTGATCCTTAGACTTGTTCTGAACTGACATCATCCAGCCCACACACACACACACACACACACACACACACACACACACACACACACACACTTTCTCTCTCTGTCACACACACACAGAGTGCTAAGCCCCCCCCCCCCACACACACTGTTGAGCACCAAGGAGCTGCTCTCAAGAATCTAACCAAACACTCTACACCTTTCCTCCCATCTCCCTGCATCACTCCATTTTACACTCCTCTCTTCTGTCTCCATCCTTCAAATCCTCTCTCTCTCTCCTCTCTATCCCCCGCTTCTGTCGTCTCTCCATAACTCTCCTTCCATCTCTATCTATCTATCTGTTTTACACTCCTCTCTTCTGTCTCCATCTTTCTCTCTGTCCTCCCACCTATCTCTCTATCGCTCGTCTTCTGTCCTCTCTCCGCCTTGCTTCTCTCTCTCTCTCCCTCTCTCTCTCTCTCTCACACACACACACACACACACACACACACACACACACACACACACACACAGACACACACACACACACATTCTCACACATGTATACATATGTTCTCACACATTTACACACACATGCCCCAGTTTGTGTGTGGTCATCCTATGAGTCTGTGAAAACATGCTGTGTTTAATTAACTCCCCGCCTGGCCCCCCACATATACATACACACACACAAACGCGCACGCACACACACACAAACGGGCATGCACACACACACACACACACACACACACACACATCTGATCCTCTGATACAAGAGTAATTACAGGCGCTGGCCTAAAGCCGCTCTCAGATGTTCTTTTATTCTTCCTTCCGTCCAATTTCACTCTAACTTTCCCGCTCTCTCTTTCTCTCGGCCTCTCTCTCGCTCATACCATTTTCCTCCATCCGACTCTTTCTCTTTCTTTAGCCCGGTCCCATTCTCTCTCTCCCTCTCTCTCCTCTTACTTCCTTTCTCTCTCTCCTTCATCTGAATCTCTCTCTTTGTCTAAGTGGCTTACACAAAGTCATTCTACTCCCTAACCCTTCATCATTTTATCTCTCTTCTTCTTCCTTCTCTCCCTTCTTCTTCTCTCTGGACAGACAGAGGAACGCCCCTCCCAGCCATGATAAGCCTCAATACTCCTCTGCCTTCAGTTCAATACTTATACAGTCAAAGACATCTGTGTGTGCGTGTGTGTGTGTGTGTGCGTGTGTGTGTGTGTGTGTGTGAGAGAGTGAGTGAGTGAGTCTCTGTGTGTATGTGTGTGGTGTGTGTGTGTGTTTGTGTGTGCATTCTCACAATCTGAAAGAGTAAGATTACAATGGGACTGAATGAACCGTGTGGGAAAAATATTAATATAGCTGAAAATGCTTTTGAGGGAAAGAACAAAGATCATCCACTGTCGAGCACAGCACAGCACAGCACAGTACAGCACAGCACAGCACAGCACAGCACAGCACAGCACAGCACAGCACGGCCACTCAGACACAAAGCTGATCATTCCTCCATCCACAGACTCACATAGCCAGCATGCAAATATTTACAGCAAGAGTGACTGTGTCTGTCTATGTAACTATGTGACTGTAGGCAATGCATATGTGTGTTTATATATGTGTACGAGTGTGTGTGTATGTGTGTGTGCGTGTGTGTGTGTTCAGACATCAAAGACAGGACACATGCAGTGTGTGGTTTAGGAGACAGATTTGCGCTTTCCTTGGGGGAATGAGTGGTGGAAAGATGTAGGTGTGTGTGTGTGTGTGTGTGTGTGTGTGTGTGTGTGTGTGTGTGTGTGTGTGTACCGTGCAGTGTTTCTGCTGTTGCAGCAAGGTGGGCACGTCTCCTCCGACTGGCATCTGCTTGTTAAGCTCCTCCTCCTTCAAGCAAAGCCACGCCCACAAATCCTCGAGCTGGGACAGAAGTCCCGTCACACGCTCCGCACTGGCCTCTAGATGAGCCCTGCGCGCACACACACACACACACACACAGAACGACAGACAGACAGACAGACAGACACACACAGTAATACACATTAATTGTCTTTCTTCCTAATGTTCCGTGGTTGTGTATTTTCCATTACCCATGACATAGCATACAAGTGGAATGGATTGGAGTGGTGAAGTACTATGAGATAAATTGTGTCTGTGTGTGTGTGTGTGTGTGTGTGTGTGTGTGTGTGTGTGTGTGTGTGTGTGTGTGTGTGTGCGCACGAGTTTGTACCCATCCCAGCCCTCAGCACTGAGTCAGTAATTATCTGAGTTGTCTAATTAAGTTGTGATGACTGTCAAATAAAAGCACAAATAGCTGCCTATAAACATGAGTTACTGAACTCATCAGTCCATCTCTCCGTTCACAAGTCCTCCAGCATCCCCCACTCAGTTTGTCTTTCCTTCTCTCTGCATCACTCTCTCCGTCTGCATCTGTTTTTTCCCCTTTGTTTGTGTCATTTAAGTTACTCACTCACTGTCTCTCCATCTCTCACTCTCCCAGAGTACATCCATGCTATTGCCTCTCAGGTTCTATTGCCCAAGTCTACATGCACGTTAACATGCATTGACTTTGTGTGTATTACTGTATGTGTAGATAGGTGTTAATGTTTATGTGGATATGTATTGATATGTGTGTGTATTCATCTTGTGTTTATGCATTGATGTGTGTATGTGTGTGTGTGTGTGTGTGTGTTTGTGTGTATATACACTGACAGAAATGTCTGTGTGAGAGGGTATTTCTGTGTTGAAAGATGTGTGTGTGGGCTGACCGTATGTTGGCGCTCTTGTTTTTGAGATCGCCCCAGCGCTGGTTCATGTCGTCCAGCCGCTGCTGGAGGAAGGCAGCCTCCTCGGAGCCCCCCAGGGCCCGCAGCATCCGGCCCTTCCCCCCGTCAACACTCTTGAAGATATCATTATGAGCATCTATCTCCGCCTGGATGTCCTGCGTAGGGAGGAAGAGAGAGAGGGAGGGAGGAAGAGAAAGAGGGAGGGAGGAAGAGAAAGAGAGAGGGACAGAGAGAGTGGTTTAACATCCATTCACATGACTACACCGTTAAAATACATACAACCTTTCTACAGACAGCATGTGGAATCCAAAGGCCTCCATCCTCAGACAAAAAAGGCAGGATAGCACCTGTAAACCAGGAGGGAGCGAGAGAGAGAGAGAGAGAGAGAGAGAGAAAGAGGGAGAGAGACAAAGAGGGAGAGAGAGAGAGAGA
Source organism: Clupea harengus (assembly GCF_900700415.2). Lineage (NCBI taxonomy): Eukaryota > Metazoa > Chordata > Actinopteri > Clupeiformes > Clupeidae > Clupea > Clupea harengus. The sequence continues at coordinate 13,317,176 of NC_045166.1, forward strand.
GAGAGAGAGAGAGAGAGAGAAAGAGGGAGAGAGACATAGAGGGAGAGAGAGAGAGATAGAGGGCTGGGCAGGAGGGGGTGAGAGAGGTAAGGAAAGGGGGTAAGACAGGGACAAAAAGATGGACAGAGAGAAAAACAGATGGGGAGAGTGGGAGATAGGTGTGTGTGTGTGTGTGTGTGTGTGTGGTTATTAAGTTGAGTGTGACCTCAAACAACAAAGATCATACACACTTGGTCAGACTGAAGCCTACCATCTCAGTACGTACACATAGACAGAATCACACTCACACACACACACCTCTTGGTAATTGGTACTTAAACATTTTTTATACCATCTGTACATTATGCAGGCTCATACCTAGCACTGAAGTTGAAATGATGCTTTTTTCAATATGAATGAACACACACACAGATGTATAGACAGATTTGCACACACACACACAAACAAACACACAGAGCAACTAAATCTCTTATATACCACAGGCTACACGATTACAGCTTATATCACTGAAAACACCCACTAATGTGCCTCTACAGATCATACAGAGAGAGAGAGAGAGAGAGAGAGAGAGAGAGAGAGAGGGAGAGAGGGAGAGAGGAGAGAGAGTATACAGATGCCGCTTCATAGCTGGGTCCTTTCCAGCTGATTTGCAAAGTGCTCCCCACTCCCCTGCACGTCTCACCCTCTCTCTTTCTCTCTCTCTCTCTCTATATCTCTTTTCTCTCTCTCTCTCGTCCTTCTGCACTAAATGACTACAGAGATTACACCATTCTGCTGAAAGCTCCTCTCTCTCTCTCTCTCTCTCTTTCTGTCACACATACACACACACAATTCCAAACAGCTTGTTTAACAAGTATACTATAACAGCCTTGGCCTGAAGTATTAAAGAAGTAATACATTATGCCGGAGTCTGTTTGTTAAAGCTTTAAAGTTTCCACTATCCACAGGACTGTACACACACACACACACACACACACACACACACACACAGCATTGGAGGCTTCCTCTAACAAGGGAAACAATTACTCCAGTCCATTCAAAGTAGATCCCCTGAGCCACAGGGCAGATAGAGATACATGCATACTTAGAGCCACACACACACACACAATATCAATGCAACAATTTCTCTTCCCCCATACTTCCCCCTTAATACTTCTACTATTAAAAAAGGATCAGTTACAGCAAGGGTGGATGAGTTGATGTGTGTATGTGTGTGTGTGTGTGTGTGTATGTGTTTGTGTGTGTGTGTGTGTGTGTGAGAGAGCGAATATGTTTCTGTACCTCCTCAAACTTCCCCAGCAGTTCTTGCAAACTGAAGTTTAGGCCAATCATGCTGTCAGCTCCTCACTCTTACAGGTTACATCGCATACGCCGAGAGAGAGAGAGAGAGATGGAGAGAGAGAGATGGAGAGCGAACGAGTGTAAGAGAGAAACAGAGAGGAATGTACTCCTCCACTAGCTACCCATCTGGGAACGCAACGGAAGTCCTGCACACACACACACGCATGTCGCCATCTCCCCCCTCCAGAACTTGGGTACTACGTATGTGAACCGCTGTGTGTGTGTGTGTGTGTGTGTGTGTGTGTGTGTTTTTGAGTGAGCGGGTGTGTATGTGGATGCGTGTGTAAATGTAAGTATGTGCACGCTTCTTCAAAGAGCTGGTAAAGCTGGTCCATGCTCCAGGCTCCGGCCGCCGAGAGGCTGTGGGTGGTGTGTTGCCATCCCAGCAAGCAGGTTCCTTCTCTGGGCAAATCCCGCCCGAGGGCCTGGGAGAGTCAGTGCCAACCTCCAGACGAGTGTGAATCCTTTTTCTTTTCCTCCACTCTTCTCTGCTCTCTTCACCAGTTCTTCTACCTATAGGTCTCCTTGACACAGTCGAAAGTTACCTCTCTTTACTTTCCCTCTCGTGCACGTGCACACACACACACACACACACACACACACACACACACACACACACAGAGCGTGCCTGTTTAACCGAGACTCCTGTGACCTGAGGGAGGCATTTCAGCTAAATTGCTTATTGAAAGAGCCAGTGTGTGCGAGAGTGTGTGTGCGTGTGCACGCATACGTGTGCAGAAAACGAGGGAGCAATGCCCAGAGAAGGGGAGAGAGAGACAGAGACAGACAGACAGAAAGAAAGAGAGCTCCTATCTCCAGCAGGGACACTGGTTGTAGTTGTAATTCCATTTGTGCCCAGCGTTGCAGGTTTGGGAGTAGTCCAGCTTCATAGTCTGATAATTCTCCAGGCTGTTGAGGATCGACCTCCCGGGGTGTGGGGCTGAGTTCGCCCAGTCGGAGTGGACGTGGCTGGGGGAGAGCAATCAGCTGTCCCCCCTGCTCTGGATGGAGCACCCAAAAGGCAGAGCAGATCCAGGAACCAGCGAGCACTTTCTCTTTCTCACTTTCTGCCTCTCCCTCTCTCTCTTGTTCCCTCTTTCTCACAATCACTTGACTCTTTCTTTAGGTGTTTGTTTTTTTTTCTTCTTTCATTCCCTCTTTTTTTCCTTCATCCTCAGGTTTTCTTTTTCGTTTTCTTTTTCCCGCCCCTTTCTTTCCCTTCCTCCAACTCCGGTTTTGTCGCTCACTCTTTCCCGTGACTGAGTGAAAGCTCCCTTTCTTCTTCCCTCTCTCACTCATTCCCTTGTTCGTTCTCTCTCTCTCTCTCTCCCTCTCTCTCCAGCAGATGTTTATTATTGTAATCAGCATCCTCCCTTTCCCCTCCCCACCAGCTCACACCCATTTCCTGAGTGAGAGAGAGAGAGAGAGGGAGGGATAGAGAAGAAAGAAAGAAAGAGAGAGAGAGCCAGAGAGGGAGAAGGAGAGAAGTAAAAGAGAAAAGTTGGAACTTGAAAAAGACATTCAAGGATGCGAAGAATCACGTTTAAGTCTCTCACACACACACACACACACACACACACACACACACACACACACACCCCTTCACGCATGCTACAGAGCCTCAGGTGGTCATCTTTATAAACCATTTCATACTTCAAGTGTTACAGAGACCAAGGTAGTGATGATTCCTTTGAAGTGGTGTGTGTGTGGTGATCATGTATCACCAAGTTTGAAAGGGTTTATGAAAACATACCTGAGACTTTCGAAAGGCTTTGTGAGTGTGTGCATACATATGTGTGTGTGTCAACATATGTGTCTGTGTGTAGATACTGTATGTGACTGAGTGTGAGTGTATACAAATGTGTGTGTGTGTGTGTATGTGTGAGAGTGTTTTAACTCTCCAGAAGGCTGAGCATGTGGTATAGGCCTGCTAAAATCAGGAGATAATACAATGACGCATATTCATGGCCAGGGAGCCTTTGAAGTGTGTTTGCCTCATTAGAATACTTACATATGCACACTCCTTCAATCAATGTCTGGAGACACAACGCTGGCATACTCAGAGTGTGTGTATCCATGTTTTGTGCGTATGTGTGCGTGTGTGAGGGAGTGAGAGAGGTAAAAAGAGTCTGTGCGCATGTGTACGTGTGTGAGTGTGTGTGTGTGTGTGTGTACACAAGCATGAGTATTTTTGTGTATGTGTGTGTGTCTGCGTTTCTGTGTATGTGTATGTGTGTGTGTGTGTGTGTGTGTGAGGATGTGTATGCTTGTGTGTGTGTATGCTTGTGTGTGTGTGTGTGTGTGTGTGTGTGTTCATGTACCCAAGGGAAAACTATCCACATATGTTTGGGCCTAAATCTGGTGCAGAGCAAGTCCGTCCTCTCTCTGTGTGTGTGTGTGTGTGTGTGTGTGTGTGTGTGTGTGTGTGCATACATACATACATGAAAGGTATTAGCTACAAAACAGAGAAGGAGCTGTTTCTCATCATACCCCACATCATACGAACAAGCCACACACACACGCACACATACACAAAGAATCCAAGTGGAATTCCTGTAGAAGCCCAGCTCAATATGGTCACATAACGGGAGCCCTCTCTCCCTTTCACTCTCTCTTCGCTGTGTGTGTATATGTACATGTGTGTGTGTATGTGTACATGTGTGTGTGTATGTGTGTGTGTGTGCATGTGTTTGTAAGAGAGAGACATGCATGTGTATTCGATAGGTGTTTCTGGTGGGTGGTTGACGATGACAGGACTGAGGCACACACAAACACCCAAAGAGATAGATAGATAATGAGAGAAAGGGACAGGCATACAATATTAGTCTCTCCTCCATCTCCATGTTCTGTCTATTTTCCTCTATTAAACAGATCATCTTACTCTCTCTCCCTCTTTCTGAGTGGCTTAAACACAAGGGAAATTAAATCTAGAGAATGAGTACATGAAATGAAATATAATAATGCAGAAAGCCCCCACACACATGCGTGCGCACACACACACACACACACATCTGTCTCCCTCTCTATCGGTCAGCTTGATCAAGCATTCCATCTCTCACTGCCCCAGCGAGGTCACTTCCTGTTGGAGTTATCACCACAGCATGACTTCCTGTTCCAGTGACAACGCCCTGATGGGAGCGAGCAAGAACACACACACACGCGCATACACAAACACGCACACACACACACTTGATGGACACACGCACACATGCTCGGACATCAGCACCGTTGGGGTGGAACCTGCCCCATGTGGAGATAAGAGTGGCAAGTTTCCATGGTAACAAACAGGAAAAAGGCATAATGATTCAAAACCTCTGACAGACAGGGGAGGCATCACATGCGCACATACAAGCACATACACAAGCATGTGTGCACACGCACACACAGACAAAACACACAATTCAAATATATCAATATGAAGAAAAACGTTCTTCATATTGACACACGCCCACGCCCACACACACACACACACACACACACACACACACACACACACACACACACAAGAAACAAATCAGATGGCATCCTGGAGCTCTTTTCTTTGGATCAATAGCTTCGATGCTAGAGAAATTAACACAGTGTTGTCTATATCCTATAATCCTACATCCATATTTATGACTCATAAGCCCAAAGTTTCCATGCGGATTATTTGTCTGAACAGCACATTTATTCTTATTTGTCTGAACAGTACATGTATTCTTATTTGTAACACAAGATATGTACTGTGGAGGAAAATACAACATCTATTTTTTCCTCAGAAAAAATAAATCAATAAATTATCCACAGGATCTTTCAGAATCTTGTATTTTGCCAAAATGAGTGAATGGAAATATCCTGATTGATTGTTTTCTTGGCTGCCCCTCATCTTGTGTCGACCGACCGACTGACTGACTGAAGCGTCTTTCCCTCTTTGTCTGGTTCCCTGCTTGGCGTAGAAATGTGATTAAAATGGCAGAGGGAAATATTTTTAGGCAGCCAATGTCACCATGTCAACATGATAATTTTCCATTTGTGCTTTTTCATGAGAAACACGGGATTTGAAATCCACTGTATTAAGCCAAGCCAGCACTAGCTGCATACAGAGTGTTATTCCACAGGGAAAAACCAACACAACGGTTTTGGGTAAACGGAGGGAACATTTGATGGCGAGTCTCAAAACACTCAAGGGAGTGATAATGTCTGGACATTAATTAGGTTTTATATCTTCAAATAAACATTATTAAGTTTAGATTGGTCACGCTTCCATCACAGGCAAAGCGTGCGTGTGTGTGTGTGTGTGTGTGTGTGTGTGTGTGAGAACAGAAGGTCAAAGTCTTGATAATGCATTGCAGTCCCTCAGAAAAACTGAGCCTTATGCACACACACACACACACACACACACACACACACACCAACAAAACAGATACTTTTCAGAGAGCACGTGAAGGGACATAAAAACTAAAACCCATCACCAATTAAAACTAAAAATAGACACATCCCAACTGAATTGGATCTTCTAACACATCATTCTTCTTTCTCTTCGCTTTTATATTCAAAAACTGCCACATTATTAGTTAGCTTAGAACAATATCACTGGTCAACCCTAGATGCAGTGGCACACACACACACACACACACACACACACACACACACACACACACACACACACACACACACACACACACACACACACACACACACACACACACACACACACACACACACACACACACACGTGAGGCTACTAAAGGTGCTGGAGGCGAATGGGAGTGTGTCATGAGGCCCTGGCTCAGTGGGATGACTGTCGGTCAGGTGATGCCCTGGCCCCTCGCTACTCCCCGTGTACCAGCACTGACTCTAGCAGTGCACAGACTAACGGCCTGTTCTGTGTGTGAGGATTATGCCCTGCAGAAAGACATGACAATAAAGTATGATTGAGAGAGGGGGAGGGGGCGGGGGGGATAATGATAATAAAGTATATTTGCAGGATGAGTGACAGGAAGAGAGAGAATGAGGAAGAGAAAAAAAGGGGGGTAAAAGAAGAAAGAGAGAGCAAGGGGATACAGAGAAAGAGAGAAAGCTACAGACAGAGCGCGAGAGACATAGAGATAGAGAGAGAGAGAGAGGGAGAGGGAGAGAGAGGGAGAGGGCTGCCCTCCCTCCCTTTCTACCTCTTTCTGCTCCTGTGCCTTTTTCCTCTGTTCTCTCTGATTCTGAACACCATGGTGATTAAAGGACCTGCACCACTGTGTGTGTGTGTGTGTGTGTGTGTGTGTGTGTGTGTGTGTGTGTGTGTGTGTGTGTGTGCGCGCGCATATGGTTAATGGCTGACCTGACCAGAACATGCCGCATGCTGTCAAATAACAAAACAGTCGTCCTTGGCATCAGATCTCAATTCTGCAAACACACCCACACACACGCGCGCCCGCACAGACACACACACACAGGCAAGCTGATACTGGAGCTTTATAATTTGTTGCTGTGGCTTGATTTGCTGCCGTGTTTTAGGATGATTTGAAGCGTCTGTGTTTCATTTGCTAATTAAACGGAAAAGTGGAGATAGAGCAAAAACAAGTGGGAGGGAGAGAGGGATGAAGGAAAGAAAGGAAGAGAGTAAGAGGGAGGGAGAGAGAGAACAGAGAGAGTAAGGCATTTGAACAGAAGCGTGTTGCCCCCTGCAGAAACAGAGGAACAAAAGAACAAACTGCATTTGCCTGTGTGTGTGGTCAGACATTACACTCACTCACACACACACACACACACACACACACACACAGACCTAGACACCTTCAGAAAAATCCAAACTATTACACATACAAACATACCCAAATCAACTCTTACACCCAGAAACACACACGATCATTGACACACACATATGTATACGCACACACATTTACTACCATCAACAGACATACAACACATATATATTAATCACAGAAAAGCATAACACGCACACACACGCACAAACACACACTGAAGGCATGAACCACTGAGAGGGTATGATGGAGTAAAAAAAAAAACGAAATACAACAAAATACCTAAAAGCCACTCTTTCTTTCTTTCTTTCTCTCTCTCTCTCTCTCTCTCTCTCTCTCGCTCCCCTTCTCTTTCTCTTGCTTTTTCTTTCTCTCGCTCCCCCTATCTTTCTCTTGCTCTCTCTCTCTTTCTCTCTCGCTCCCTCCATCTTTCTCTCGCTCCCTCTTTTTTTTCTCCCACTCTCTCTGTCGCTCCCTCCTGTAGCCATCTGTACCATTAGCTAAACAATGCCTCTGCAAAGCTAATGCATTCACTCACTCAGGCACGGATTTACACACTGCGCCTATGTGTGTGAGAGTGAGTGAGTGTGTGTGTGTGTGTGTGTGTGTGTTGAGTGTGTGTGTTGGGTGTGTGTGTGTTTGAATGTAGAGGAGTGTTGTGGGTGAGTAGAGGCTGAGCTTTCTAAATAAGTGGAGATGAGTTTCTCTGTGTGACTTATTAATGAGAAAAATACACAATAGTCTTACATGCACAAACACACAACTCATTCTCCCAGACACACACACACACACACACACACACGACTGTGCATGTAAGCACTCGTCAAACTTTCACCTTTGAGGATGATTTTGGAGCAAACTCATTAACTGGAACACCACAGGGCCACAAACACAGTGTGTGACCGTGCACGTGTGTGTTTGTCTGAGTGTGTGCGTGTGTGCGTGACCGCGCATGTGCGCGTGTGTGTGTGTGTGTGTGAAATACAAAGAAAATTGTGTGTGTGGCTTTGGGCTGTGAGGTTGACTTTGGCTGGTAATTAAACTCTGTGCCCTTTGGTTACAGAAACATATATGCCCTCTCTCACACACACACACACACACACACACACACACACACACACACACAAGCACGCACACAAACAATAAATGAACTTGCCAGGTGGCAACGTTCCTGGCCTCCTTGAGAAAATGTTTTTTGAAGAAGACAAAAATACTACTTGCACTGGCTGATTTGTGCTCTGTCCTTAACACATACATATGCACATTAACACACACACACGCACATTAACACAAACACACATACATTAACACACACAGGCACCACTGATTTACTATGGAAGCTGAATCCATGGTAGACTGAAGAGTGAATAAGTAGCCTACATGAGGGTACAATTACAACCAAAAAAGCTACACAAAAATACTACTTGCACTGGCTGATTTGTGCTCTGTCCTTAACACATACATATGCACATTAACACACACACACACACACACACACACACACACACACACACACACACACACACAAACACTCTCTCTATCTCTTTTCTCTCTAGCTTTTTTGGTTGCAATTGTACCTTCATGTAGGCTACTTATTCACTCTTCAGTCTACCATGGATGGTACACACACACATCCATGTATGCAGGCACACACACACCACTCTTCCATATATATCCATTGCTGATACATATGAGCTCTTCCAACACCACTTAACCTGACACACAAACACACACACTCGCACACACACACACAATTGTACACTAATGCCCTGGCCCTATGTGTTATGTGTATTAAATCATCTTACAATAACAACAACTGACTGCTCAATACAAGGTTGTCTGTCTAGGCAATGATAAACGACCACACAAACACACACATCCCATCTCTCCCTCTAGCGCATGCGCTCACACACACACACACATGCTCACACACACACACACACACACACAGGTGTGTTTGGTCCCTGTGGTCCTTGCGTCTCAGAGCCTCACAGGTGAATGATGGCGGAGGGTTGCCATATTGGAGCAGGATCCTTGTGTGGATGATTGATTGCACACACACACACACACACACATTAGGGGAGATGAAGAGCTCTGCTCTCACTCAACCCTATACACACACGAGAACCAAACACACACACACACACACACACACACACACACACACACACACACACACACTCTATAACCACACACACACACACACACACTATAACTACACGTATTCATCTATGAGTCATTCCACGCCAAACGTACCAATTTAAGAAAATCTCCCCCCTCGACCATCTCAGAATTGGCTGAAAAAATTCAAGGTTGTTCATACACTTCTTAATAGGTATAGTCACAAATATTAGCTCTCTACTCCCAATAGTTGTCACAAAAAGCTGTTTTAGCAACTAAGTTATGTGCTTTTTTAGCAGTTGTTTTCTGAAGAGCCATTTTCAAATTGCTATAACTAGAAAAGTATTTAAGCTAGCTCCTTCAAACTTTCTAGGCTTAAAATCTGATACCATTACCATTTGAATATGCTTCCATAGGCCATTGGATGCTGGGCGTGCACAAAAATAATTTTGAGAAAATGAGGCAGAACACCATCACAAAGTTTTGATATGTTAAGAACAAATATCTAATCTTTCCAAAACAATTAGTTTCATGTTGGTAAATGCTGTCATTTTTTTGCTATAGCATGCCAAAAATTGCACAAAATGGGTTTTCATCCATTTTCAAGCTTGAATATCTTCCAGACCATTCATACATAAGAAGGTCTGTGTATAATATCAAGTCTCTAGCTTTAACATTGAGCGTAGAGTAAAATGTTCTATAATATATATATATATTATATATATATATCAGAGGAGGCTCTTCCATTGAGGAAACGGAGGAAGGACCTCCCCAAACTTTTTGAGAATTATTTTTTTTAATTGAACTGACTAAACTCCTTTAAAAATGCAGTTTGATATCAGTATTTAATACTATGCACATCACAGTTCGTTTCCCTGAGTTAAAATAACATTAGCCCCCCCTATCGTAACCAGAAATGATTGCACGGAGCGCCGTCCTCCCTTTTGCCCCTATTGAGATCAATGTATTCGGTCAATGATACTGGCGGCTCGTGGGGCTCATTCACTTACTTTACCCAGGGGAGGAAAGTCCTCCCTAGCGTCTGAGTCTGCGCCAACATCGCTTAACCAATAAACAACGGATTTGGCGTTAGAGGGAGGGGATTACACATTAAGAGCGAAAGAAGTTACCCGGCTCGACCATTCTGCTGTAGGATATCGATAGAACTTCACCCTTGGATTGTTGTAGAAATATTGCAAATAAAGAGATGTGCAATGGAGAACGAAGGCATTGTATATGTTTTATTGAACAAACCGTTTTCTACATTTAGCTTCAGAGAGAAGGTTAGTATGAAAACAACAGGGAGACCACTTCCAAAAATTCAAGTCACTAAACCCAGTGGTAAAACCGCTGCCGTTAATGCTAACTATTACTTACTATTATTATGCGAAATACTCATGGCTCACTGGTACCATTACTAACAATCGGCTATACTGCTGGCCCTGTTTGCTCATGGGTAAATCACACACATGGTCTGTAAATGGATTCGCCGACATTACAAATTTGGACAGGGCAACAAAACGTCATGATAAATGCCAAGACCACGTTGCCGCAGCACTTGGGTTGTCCTCGCTAGGCACCATGCCAATTGATCAGGTCGTGGATGAGGGTGCCACAATGCTAAAGTGCGCCAAAATAGGGAGGTTTTGAAGAGACTTATTGATGCAACTGCCTATCTAGGCATGCAAGAATTGTTCTTGTTCAGCTGACATTCTGAATGGAAATTGTTATGAATGTTTCAGAACGCGATGTGTTTCGTATCTATTCTAATTAGCCTACGTTGTCACTTGGGCATTGGCCTCATATTAGGCTACTTGGTGAATGATTCAGAGCATGATGCATTTTAAATGGCATCACTTTTGGTCTTGTGTCTTAATTTTTCTTAAAACAATTGCAGCTGAAAATAAAATTAGTCAAATAATAACCAATAGCTTCAGTAATTCAGGGGGGAAATAGGCCCAATGATAGGCCCAGAATTTTGTATTTAGTTTTTCAAATCAAGAGTAGGCCTGATTTGACTAATTGGCTTTGCATCCTTTCCTTCTGGCCTTGTCTAGTCCAAAGACATGCTGTCCACCAGCTTTCAAAGTACAATGGTGCCACACTGGTGGCTTTGTATCAATTTTATCCCTGCCTGCTATTTTGTACTGTAGTTCACAAAAACCCCCTGAAACAACTTGTATCTCACATACTTATGCCACCAACAGAATAAGCAGGCCAATGGCAACCAAGTGCGCAGTCCTTCCTCCCTCACTTTAAAAACCACCAGCCGCCACTGATTTTTATATATATATAAAATCAGCTAGCATACACATATACAGACAGACACACACACACACACACACACACACACACACACACACACACACACACAGGCTTGGATATGCAGGAAATGCCAAAGATGAAATGCGTCAGACAAGAAAGGAGAAAAGTCTGAGAATAGGATTGGGATAAGGCAGGATGAGGAGAGAAGATAAGAGAGAGAGAGAGAGAGAGAGAGAGAGAGAGAGAGAGGAGAGAGGGAGAGGGAGAGGGAGAGGGAGGGAAACGTCACACACACACACACACACACACACACACACACACACACACACACACACACACACACACACAGACGTTGAGGAAGATGAGAAAGAGCAAGAGAGAGCGTGAGGAAATGACGGCACGGTTTAAGTTGTCTCTGCGTTGCGCTTCCCTGCTAGCTTTCAAAATCAAAACACAAACCCCCCCTCATCATCTCTCTCACACACGCACACACACACGCACACACATCTCATCTCCTCTCTCTCTCGAAGCTGATGGATCAAGCCTTCATCCCTTCATCCCAAAAACAACAGGAACACTGATCCCTCCACATTTCCATCTCAGACAGCAGACAGGGATAAAGGTCACTCACACATACTGACACCCCATCACCAATCCACTACTCACCAACACACACACAGCAGAGCAGCTAGCATGCTCAAGACCTTACACACAAACACACACACAGCAGAGAAGCTACGCATGCTCAAGACCTTACACACACACACACACACACACACACACACACACACACACACACACAGCAGCTATGCATGCTCAAGACCTTACACACACACACAGACACAGCAGAGAAGCTACGCATGCTCAGGACCTGTGATAACAGGTAGCAGACTACCTTTGTGAAGCGTAGATCTGTGTGTATAGGTAGCAGACACACACACACACACTCTGTATACTAGTACTTGTAACTCTGTGTGTATAGGTAGGAGATGGACTTAGTAAGTGTACATCTGTGTGTATAGGTAGGAGATTGACTCTAGTAAGTGTCTATCTGTGTGTATAGGTAGGAGATTGACTCTAGTAAGTGTCTATCTGTGTGTATAGGTAGGAGATTGACTCTAGTAAGTGTCTATCTGTGTGTATAGGTAGGAGATTGACTCTAGTAAGTGTCTATCTGTGTGTATAGGTAGGAGATTGACTCTAGTAAGTGTCTATCTGTGTGTATAGGTAGGAGATTGACTCTAGTAAGTGTCCATCTGTGTGTACACATATTATATTCTCTCCATAATGTGTATCTGTGTGTGTATAGGCAGTACAGTCTCCCTAGACACTTTATCTGTGAGTCCAGGTTCCGGTAAACACAGTCCTACCATTACTATTGACCCGGCAGCCCATTACACAGATCGATGAGAATCTGCTACCGCTGGGAGAGGTCTCAATCCAAGCAGTCAATCTGGCCCCTGCAACCCCACTACTACAGCTACTGGACATAAGGGTACTGCCTATGACTTCAGTTTGGTTGGACTGAACTGGGGGTTTATTATGTACAATGATATATGATCAATGCACCGATGTAAGCGGAGGTATTCAGGGTTTCATTGTATTTCTTGTAAATACATACGGTTACATATTACTGGTCCTTAACTCTAACGCTTAAACAAATGTATACAGAATGTAATTACAAAAACGTATACAAGGACACTTGGGTAATTAACTAGGTTTACTTCAAATGAAGGCATAGACTTGTGGATAAGCTAAGAACAGTCCGACATACACAAATCTGTGCTTCCCTAAGCAAGTCTACTATAAATATACACATATTCCACAGCTGATTGGCTCCCTACAAAGCATACAATAATATTGGCCTTAAAAACACACAAATTGATTGGCCCCTAAAACAAACACAGAACCTGTCCCCAGACCAGCTTGGACTGACTTCTGATTGGCCCATCAGTCCTCAGAGAGAGTTCTATAGGTAGAGTTACACTACTGTGCTGACTTCTGATTGGCCCATCAGTCCTCAGAGAGAGTTCTATAGGTAGAGTTACACTACTGTGCTGACTTCTGATTGGCCCATCAGTCCTCAGAGAGAGTTCTATAGGTAGAGTTACACTACTGGCCTGAATCAGCGGCCAGACAGAACATATTAGTAGACAGAATTTGCAAAGTGCTTACTTTCAAACTGCCAGGACAAGAGGGAGTGAGTGTGTGTGTGTGTGTGTGTGTGTGTGTGTGTGCCCTATATGCAAGGGGTGTTTGTGTGTATGCAAGTATGGGGTCTGTGTTTGTCGTGTGTGTGTGTGAGTTTGGAGTTTGGTGTGTGGTGAATGTGTGTGTGTGTGTGTGTGTGTGTGTGTGTATGTATATGAGTGAGTATGTGCGTGTGTGTGTGTGTGTTGTGCATGAATGTCTGTGTGTGTGTCTGAGGACGAACACACCCCGTCTAGTATGTAGTTCTAGTACATGAAAAACCCTGAAACTTCTGAAGGACTTGGAGTGCGTGTCCTCATCATGTACTTAGTGACTGATTGCATCATCGGAGATGGCTTTATTTCTGATTACCGAGGATACAGGAGTGTCTGTGTCTGTGTCTGTGTCTGTGTCTGTGTCTGTGTCTGTGTCTGTGTCTGTGTCTGTGTCTGTGTCTGTGTCTGTGTCTGTGTCTGTGTCTGTGTCTGTGTCTGTGTCTGTGTCTGTGTCTGTGTCTGTGTCTGTGTCTGTGTCTGTGTCTGTGTCTGTGTCTGTGTCTGTGTCTGTGTCTGTGTCTGTGTCTTCAAGTTAAGTTTGAGAGTTTTCCTGGTTTCTACGCACACGTGTGTTTGTGTGTGTGTGTGTGTGTGTGTGTGTGTGTGTGTGAGTGTATCTGGGTGCATGTGTGTGTTCTTAGATTAAGCTGAGGAGACAGCACATTTTAGAGTTTTTCTGGTGTCTTCACTTGTGTGTTTGTATCCCTGCTCAGGTTAAGTAGAGGAGACAGCCCATTTGAGAGTTAGCTTTGTGTGTGTGTGTGTGTGTGTGTGTGTGTCGGTGTCTTTTCTCTCACTGGCTAATGTGATCTAATCCCATCCCTGCTGAGATTATTACAGGAATATTCATCAGAGCAGACAGTCTGGCATAAAACCCCTCCAACTAATCACTGCTTACTTCTCTCCATCTTTCCTTCTCTCGTTCTCTCCTTCTTTCTCTATCCCTCTCTCTCTACATCCATCTGGACCCGTCCGTCTTTTTTTGGGTATCTTTCCTGAGGCAGTTCCTGTCAAACAGCTTAAGTCAAACTCATCCAAGCCTAAATGTACAGCCGGACACACACACGCACACGCACACATAGACACATGCGCTTGCGCACACTTACACACACACACTTACACACAGGCACACACACACTTACACACACTCTATTGAGTAGAGTAGAGTGTGGCACATCCGGAGCCCAAAGCCTCTGTGCGCTGGTGGTATTTTCAGTGCACCGATCTCCTAGAGCTCAGAGGAGGAAACTTAACTCAGAGTGAGTGAGTGGGATGCAAGGAACAGAGAGACAGAAACTTCCCTCCAACTCAGCCCAAACACTTTGTTGAACTGGGTGAGCAAGGGAGAAGGCTGCAAGTGTGTGTCTGTGTCTGTGTCTGTGTGTGTGTGTGTGTGTGTGTGTGTGTGTGTGTGTGTGTGTGTGTGTGTGTGTATGAGTGCATGCATGTGGGTATGTGTGTGTGTGTATGTGTGCCTGTGCGTGCAGTTGTATGAGTGTGTATATCTAGATTCAGCCTCGCTCCAGGATGGTCTGATGTGTCTTTTGACAGGTGACTCCCATGATGCAATGGGATGTGACAGCTTTCTGCTCACATGTTCCTCATTACAGAAGAGACCACCCCCTCCCCTCTCCATATCTCTTCCACCTCTTTCTCGCTCTCTCCCTCATTGTGTTTACCTCTCTCTCTCTCCCTCCCTCCCTCCCTCCCTCTCTCTTCCTCTCTGTCTGTCCCCTGGCTGGCGGCTGCTCCCATTTTCCTGCTCAGCATAGCTCCATTCTTCTCCGTCTTCTTCTCACATTCATAGAAATGCATACATGCATCATGCATAATGACAGCACAGTCTCACAGACTGCACACACACACACACACACACACACACACACACACACACACACACACACACACACACACACACACACACACACACACACACACACACACACACACACACACACAGGGTGAAACCCTACTGTGAATCCACTGCATCATTTCGGCAGTACACTTTCTGTGTGTGTTTTTGTGTGTGTGTATGTGTGTCTGTCTGTGTGTCTGTCTGTGTGTGTGTGTGTGTGGGGGTATGACACACAGTGTTTGTGCGCATGCAGTGTGTGTGTGAGAGAGATATATTTAATCCCAACAACTCTTTAAACAAGAGCCATCTGCAAAGAGGGCTGCAGGCAAACAGAAACAGACACACACACACACACACACACACACACACACACACACACACACACACACACACACACACACACACACACACACACCTCTATTAACGCTTGGTTAAATGCTCATCGGTAAGGAGCCCCCCCGCCCTTCTCTTCTCTCACTCTGTCAGTCAATCCTTTAATCCTTCTGTCCATCACCTCAAACTTGTGATAATTATGCATGTGTTTACTGCCGACACACACTTGTGCGCACACACACACACACACATTACACAAACAAACACATCTGTCTATCATGCCAAAACAGTGATAATTAGGCATGTGAATGTTTACTATCAAGAGCCCCCGGTGGGATTGCACACCAGAACCAAGCGCGCACACACACACACACACACACACACACACACACACACATGTCAGGAGGAGCGTGTGGGCATTGTCTGATTGATCTGTGGAGGCCAGTTTAATTCCCTCAGATCAATATTTAAAGATTATTAATTAGCATCCTGAAAGCCGGGTCATCGTGACATTTACACTGTCTGCTTCAATCCCTACTCACACCAACACACACACACACACACACACACATAAACAAACACACACACAGGCTTACACAGGGTGTGCACAGACAATAACATAAATGTACAAGGATAGTCACAAACAAAGATACACACACACACACAAATACATAAAGATACGCACACACAAATACATAAAGACACAAACACACACACACACACACACACACACACACACACACATCTCCGCTATTCCATCACTCATCCCCCTGGAGGAAAACACAAATCTGATTGTCTCTTACACCCCACACTGTTGGTGTCCTGTCTTTGATGTCTCAACACACACACACACACACACACACACACACACACACACACACACACACACGATAACTCACTCACACATGAACACAAATGTGTATGTAATCACACACAGAATTGCTGGAGAAAAATAGATAAATTGGTACCATGACTATCACTGGCAGGAGGAGAGACAAAAAGACAGAAAGATTCAGAGAACCAGATGGACCACTAGATACAGGAGGTGAAGGAACAGACAGAAAGAGAGGAAATATAATGTAGAGAGAGGAGAGAGAGAGAGAGAGAGAGAGAGGGAAGAAAGAGGGATTGAAGGGAGATAAATAGAGAGAGACAGGGGGGGCAATAGGGAGAAAGCGAGAGGAAGAGAAAGAGGGGAGAGAGAGAGATAGAGGACGAGAGCGAGACAGAGAGAGAGAGAGAGAGAGGGAGAGAGGAAGACAGATAGAGAGAGGAAGAGAGAGAGAGGAAGAGAGACAGAGAGAGGAAAAAGAGAGAGAGGGATGATGATGATGATGCTTTCTGCCGCCCAGTGGGAGAGTTCCGCTTCTATTTTTAAACCAATTTATTTTCATCTGCGGGTGACAGAGGAACACTTTTGTTATTTCTGTGTTTATGGCCGACACCATTAGAACCGCTTTTGCTGACGGAGCCACCATGTGGTCAGACACCCAACACACACACACACGCACATATATAAACACACACACAAGCATACATGCATACACACACAGAAACACACACACACACACACACACACACGCACAGTCATAGAGAAACACAAACACACACACAATGTTACATGCACACATGCAGATGCTAGCACACAGAGGGATGCAGGGGACGCATCCATTTACAGATACACCTGGGGTTTTTCAATACCTATATGAATACACACAAACCATCTGAATCCATATTCAACACAGCCACAAAGCCATCCTCACTCCCACACACACATACACACACAGATATGGAAATGCCTTCACGAACACAGACATTCCCAAACGGCATAGTTTCACAGAATCCAGAGGCTGAAATATGACCAGCCAATTAGCTGCTGACCTGTGTGTGCGTGAGTGTGTGTTTGTGTCTGTGTGTGAGTGTATGTGTGAGTGTGTGTGTGTGAGAGAGAGTGTGGGTGTGAGAGGGTGAGAGAGAGAGTGTGAGTGTGAGTGTGAGAGTGTGTGTGTGTGTGTGTGTGTTGTGATAATGAGCCCTGCTGGCATAAAGGCCTACAGTCCAGAGGGTAGGCACAGTGAGAGGGATGAGAACAAGAGATGAGGGGAAAAAGGAAATTAAATGAGTGTTTGGTGTGACTAGAGAGATAACCGATGAAAGAAGGATGAAAGAAATGTGTGAGGACACACACACACACACACACACACACACACACACACACAAACACATGTACACACACACAAACACATGTACACACACACACACACACACACACACACACACACACACACACACACACACACACACACACACACACACACACACACACACACACAATAAAGACCAACTAAATGCGGAACTATGTATTTGTCTATGTGTATCAGTATGTGTGTGTCAGTTTGTGTACGAGAGAGAATATGTGTGTATATACTTAGATGTGATTGTATTTGTATTTGTGTATTTGTGTGTGTGTGTGTCTTCCCATAAGGCAGGATGAGCGATGACCAGACCACCCCCATGCTTGTTAGTTACATCTTATTGATCCAGAGCAAAGGTCTATTTCAACACTCACACACAATTGACACCCACACACACACACACACACACACACAATCCTATTTCCAGGAAATCTGTCCAGCAGGACCTTTAGAAAGAGAGAGAGAAAGAGAGAGAAAGTATGTGTGTTTGTGTGCGTGTGTGTGCGTGTGATGCCAAAGTGCCATAGATCACTGGTGGCAGTGCCAGGATACTAAAAGCAAGAGGCAAAAAAGGAGAAAATCTCCCTCTCTCCCTCTCTCTTTCTCTCCCTCCCTCCCCCTCTCTCTTTCTCTCCCTCCCTCCCCCCTCTCTCTCTCTGCCCCCTCCCTCTCTCTCTCTCTCCCCCTCTCTCGCTTTCTCTCCCTCTCTCCATCCCTCTCTGCCTCTCTCTCTGAAACATCTGTCAGTCTAATCAGCCTGGTGCAGCATTCAGAGGGGGTCTTACAGTAATACACACACACACACACACACAAACACTAACTGAAAATACACAAACACACACATTTGTGGCAACAAGCAAATACACACACTCACATTCACTCAAGCAAGAACACACACACACAGACACACACACACACCCCCTAGAAAGCATCAGAGTGGTCACTGACTTGCTCTCCATCAGTGGCCTTAATCTGACCAGATGCTGATTAAACACCAGAAAACTACAGCTCCCAGCATGCATGGCATCCTACCATCAAACTGGGAGCAAAATCCCCAGAATCCCCACAAGACGCTGAGTAAATTAGACAGAGCAAACTGTCATCATTAGCAGCCCCCACCCACACACACACCAATACCAAGACCAAATGAGACAGAAAAGACACAGAGAACAAAAGAATGGGAGAGCGAGAAATGTGTGTGTATGTGTGTGCACGTCTGTCTATGTGTGTATGTGTGTTTTCTGCTTGTCTCAATATCAGCTATTATTGGAAGCCTTTATGACTGTTTGACTTAAAATGTGTGTGTGTGTGTGTGTATGTTAGCCATCAGAGATAACTAAAGGTCTCTCTCTCTCTCTCTCTCTCTCTCTCTCTCTCTCTCTCTCTCTCTCTCTCTCTCTCTCTCTCTCTCTCTCTCTCTCTCTCTCTGTAATGAGAATATGGGGACACCTCTCTGGAGACTCTGATGCCCTTCATTGTCTTTACTGATCACACACACACACACACACACACACACACAGACTGAGGTCAGCATATATGCCCATGTGCGAGTGCATACACACATACAAAAGTACACTCACAGGACCAAGACAAAGCTTCAGGGGCGATACCGGCTGGGGTGCAGTTGGTGGATGCAGTATGGGTGTGATTAAGTGAGTCGGAGCAAATGAGAGATTGCTGAGTAGAGGCGGGTGGAGAGAGAGAGAGGGAGGGAGAGAGAGACTGATGGACAGGAAGAGAGAGAGAGAGAGAGAGAGAGATTGAACACACAAAATTTGTTGTTTTGAATGTGCTCTATAAATAAATATTCCTTGCTGTTTGTGTGTGTGTGTGTGTGTGTGTGTGTGTGTGTGTGTACCTGTGAATGTGTGTGTCTGAGTGTGTGAGGGGCACTGAACCCTGCGGGCAGAGAGTGGACACAGGGAGTGAGTACATCCATCACTACCGACCAGCTGACCATCTCTCTTTCCTACGCTCACACACACACACACACACACACACACACAGACTCACAAAATGACAGATTCTACCCAGGGGAGGCTAATCGAGTGTGGAATGACTGATGTTCCCCTTGTGTGTGAGTGTGCGTGTGTGTGTGCGTGCGTGTGTGTGTGGTGTGTGTGTCATAGAGGGGCCCTGTGTATGGACCCATAGTGCGTGATTTCAGGCAGTGTTAAACGAGCACTGAAAGGCCGAGTCTACTCAAGTGAGCTTAATGAACTTGGACAGCAGGGATGTGACTCAGGCCAGAGCAATGGAGTGTGCATAACTGATCGCAGGGAGAGCTGAACATTTCTCCAATCAACTTTAATAACCGGCAAGAACACACAACTACAGAGAGAGTGCATAAACAATTGCTGATAAATTATGGCCAAACAGCAGGCCAGTTAAACGAGTGCAGAGGAAGGGAACTGATTCCAGGACAGGTAAATTACTGCAGAATGAGGTGAGGTTATTGTCTCTCCCAATCTCTTTCTCATCAAGCAATGCAAGACGAGGCACACACACACACACACACACACACACACACACACACACACACACACACACACACACACAGGTTATTGCACACCCTCTCAGTCCTTGCTCAGGATAATCAGATGGCTTTTTTTTCTCCATAGTGTCTTATCCATCACTTTCCCTTTGTCTCTTTCAGTCCATTCCCAGACCCTCTTCTCCAGCCTCCCTCGCTCATTTTGCTGTTTTTATGACCTCAAATACCTGTGCTGATTTTGCCGTTATACATTTTGGTTGGCAGTGATACTCTTCATGTGGCACTGAAAGCCGACACAAGACACAAAGCACTTCAGCGCCACTCCTGTGAGAGTCAATGGT
Source organism: Clupea harengus (assembly GCF_900700415.2). Taxonomy (NCBI): domain Eukaryota; kingdom Metazoa; phylum Chordata; class Actinopteri; order Clupeiformes; family Clupeidae; genus Clupea; species Clupea harengus. Next base: position 13,338,102 of record NC_045166.1, read on the forward strand.
GGCTGCAAACGCCAAGCACATAAACAAAAACTATGATGGAGAGAAGCTCGCACAACAAAACAGCAACACCCTTGAAGGTTCAATTCACAAATGAACACACACACACACACACACACACACACACACACACACACACACACACACACACACACACACACACACACACACACACACACACACACACACACACCACACACACACACACACACACACAGACATGAATTACAAGCTAGAACTCCACACAAGTGGAGTATGCCCATATATCAGTTTCTCTCTTTTTTAATCTCAGGATGATACAACTTAAAATTCCACTGAGGGTCCGCAATGACAGGTACACACTGGTTCAGGACCAGTGATACACTCTCTCTTTTGAGACAATGACAGGTACACACTGGTTCAGGACCAGTGATACACTCTCTCTTTTGAGACAATGACAGGTACACACTGGTTCAGGACCAGTGATACACTCTCTCTTTTGAGACACTGGTTGCACATGCAATCTTTAAATAACTGCTGGCTGACTGGGTGTAGACACAGAGAGGAGAGAACAAGTTCTCCAACAGCCAACTCCGAACATGAAAGACCACACACACCTACACACACACACACACCTACGAACACACAAAACACCTGAAACACAGAGCTAAAATACACAAAGATGTGTGAACTTTAACACACACTTCTGTCCACTCTCTCTTACACACACTCACATAAACAGCACTGAAACCAAAATGTACAACCTGACAAAGTGCATCGATGACTTCAAACCGTTAAACTTTGACATCACTTCAAAACAGACGCACACACACCTACACAACCCAAAGAGAGGCGCACAAGAGTAAAACCCACACTCCACTGTGTCTGTGCACATGTGAGTTTGTGTGCGTGTGCGCATATGAGTGTGTTTGTGTGCGTAAGTGAGTGTGTTTGTGTGAGTGAATTTGTGTGGGTTTATAAGAGAGTGTATGAATGACTAATAGTGCATGTATTTGTGTGTGCACAAGCCTAAGTGCACACGTGTATGTGTGTGTGTGTGTGTGTGTGTGTGTGTGTGTGTTTGTGTGTGCGTGTCTACTCCTCCACTGACCTTGCAGAGTTTGTGGTAGCGCGGTGAGCTGATGGCCATCCTCTGGAGGCGATGAAGAAAAACCATCACCTTCTGTAGCGAGGTCCGAACCACGGCCATCATCTTCCTCTCACACACACACACGCGTGCCCTCACACACGCAGCGCGCATCTCCGCACGGACACAAACGTGTACACACGTCGTCCTGCTACGGCTGCTGCTACTGCTGCGGACACCGTGGCCGCCACACACGCACTCATCTCACACACACACCGCTCGCGCTCGATGACTCGCACATGCATGCTCACACACACACACAGCGATCCTTCCTTAAATTCACACACACTTACACAGTCACTCAAAGCACACCACTTCTCTACAATACACTTCGCTTTCCTAGTAGTACGCTCACTTTCTGTCTCTCTTGCTCACACACACACACTCTCAGTCACTTTCAGCTTGCCGAGAAACTCTTCCCATTCTGTGAGTGAAAGAGTGAGTTAAAGACGGAAAGAAAATAGGAAAACTAGAAGAGGGATTTCTGAGAGAGAGAAAGAGAGAGAGAAAAAAAATAGTGCAGGCTAGAGAGGAGACAAACGCGTATCGTCCTGCTGAAACGGAGAGCAGAAGAAGAAGAAAAAAACAAAAACACAAAGCAGTGAAGAAGCGGATGAAGACACAAGAGATGGAGAGAGAGAGAGAAAGAGAGAAAAATTGGGAGAAAGACGAGAAGTCTCGTAGAGAGCGAGGGAACACACACACACACACACGCTCTGCGCTAAACGAGAGATGACATCTCGGCAGCGAGGCAGCAAGAGAATGAGAGTCAGGCACGGAGCGAGGGAGTGGAGGAGGGAGGGAGAGAGAGAGAGAGAGGGAGGGAGAGGAGGGGGAGGAGAGCTCAGAGAATCACAAGCATGCAGGAGAGTCTCTCTCTTTCTCTCGCTCTCAATCTTTTTGCTCCTCTCATCAACAAAGGCCGACTGATCTAAAATACTTGATAGTTATTGAGTGGACACTGAGAGAGAGAGAGAGAGAGAGAGAGAGAGAGAGAGAGGGAGGGAGGGAGAGAGAGAGGCAGCAAAGAAATCCAAGAGAAACGCATTAGAGAGGGAGAACTTCCTTTCATTTACTTTGGTATTTTGACATGATGGAGGGATGTTTTATGAATAAAGAGGAGAGAAATGAAGAGAGAAGATGGACAAAAGGAAAATATAAAAATAAATAAAAAAACTCGGAACACACTCTTACTGTAATTACAAACCAGATTCCACGTTCATCCCATCCATCTATCCATCTATATCCCCCTCTCTCTCCCTCTGTGGGATTATTCCATCTCATTTGACCCAGATGACCAGGGGATAAATTAAAATGTCCGATAGTTTCCTACAGAAATTACAGTATTGCTTCACACACACACACACACACACACACACACACACTCAGATTCACATGTATACACACATATACACACACACTCACAAGCACACACACACATTTACATGTATATATGCATATACACACACACTCACAAGCACACACACAAACACTTGCCGGTCTGCATGTGCGCATTTGAAAAATCCATTACGAATTACAAGAAAAAACTATCAGGATGAGCTACTGGAGCAATACAGCACACACACACACACACACACACACACACACACACACACACACACGTGTGTGAGTAGTCATGCTTTGATGCAGGTTTCCCCTCAAAAAACTGACCTCTAACTGATGTGTGTGTCGGTGTGTGTGTAACATCTGAGTTGTAGTGCTTCTAAGTGAAACAGATTACACACTAACATTGCCATTAGCTGGGAGAGAATAGATAGATAGAGAGAGAGAGAGAGAGAGAGAGAGAGAGAGAGAGAGAGAGAGAGATAGAGAGAAAGAGAGAGAGAGAGAGAGAAAAAAAACAGCTTTAGTTAACTGCGGGAGCAAGATGCAGTTCTAAACCACAATGGACAATAAAGACAGACAGCTTCCATTAGATAACTTTCTCCCTCTACACA